>NW_028234427.1:7250969-7258469 GCF_977035675.1 Penaeus japonicus | reverse complement strand
TCCACAGTGAAAAGAAGGACTGAAAGACAAAAGAAAGATAAAAAAAGGGAAAGAAATATATCATCCGGAGTCAATATAGAAGAGCATAGGAGAATTGAAACATACAATAGTGACGTTAACATTGAAGAATGAACAGTGCACAAGCAGATATTAAATATATCGACAAAGCGATTAAAGAAAATCAAGAAAAAATATACATGCTCAACAATATAAAGAGAACACAAAAGAGATAGATATCTTGTGACAGCACTAGATGTAGCAAAAACTGTAGCAACAAGAGCAATGGAAAATTAGAACCACCAGGAAAGTCAATAATAAAGGGACTCGCATATCAGTGATTAACGTTACTAAGGTATGTTGTTTGATATTTCTTAACCGTCAAACCATGGTTGTTACTACTACCACTTTCTGTGTATCTTTATATTCTATTGACCTGTCTGAATCCTTAGAGGTACTGCGAATACCCAAAACATTTAATTCAAATAGTTATTAATAATGCAGCAATATCTATATAAAATGAATAGAAATAAATATCGCAGACATTAAAAAATTAAAACACATTACCACTAACTCCCTAACAGTTAGTTTTCTATTATTGTATCACTAACCCTAATACTTAGTATAATACATATTCTACTTTTCAAAAAAATATGGTAATACTTATAACAAAGACCTACTTATCACTTCATATAATACATACAATTTCTTCCCTGAGGGCACAGCAATAGCTAATTATGGTGTCATCTGTCGAAGAAGACATTGGCTGATTGGGAGTGCGTGATTGGGAGTGTGTGATTGGGAGTGTGTGATTGGGAGTGTGTGATTGGGACTGTGTGATTGGGAGTGTGTGATTGGGACTGTGTAATTGGGACTGTGTGATTGGGAGTGTGTGATTGGGAGTGTGTGATTGGGAGTGTGTGAGTGGGAGTGTGTGATTGGACGTTTAGTGAGTGTGTGATTGGGAGTGTGTGATTGGGACTGTGTGATTGGGACTGTGTAATTGGGAGTGTGTGATTGGGAGTGTGTGATTGGGAGTGTGTGATTGGGAGTGTGTGATTGGGAGTGTGTGATTGGGACTGTGTGATTGGGAGTGTGTGATTGGGACTGTGTGATTGGGACTGTGTGATTGGGAGTGTGTGATTGGGAGTGTGTGATTGGGAGTGTGTGATTGGGACTGTGTGATTGGGAGTGTGTGTGTAATTGGGGGCATGTTGTGATTGGGACTGTGTGAATTGGATCCCCGTCCGCCAACGTGTGTGATTGGGAGTGTGTGATTGGGAGTGTGTGATTGGGACTGTGTGATTGGGAGTGTGTGATTGGGAGTGTGTGATTGGGAGTGTGTGATTGGGAGTGTGTGATTGGGAGTGTGTGATTGGGGAAGGAGTGTGATGGGACCTGTGTATTATGGGAGGCGTCTGATTGGGCGGACGAGTAGTGATTGGGAGTTGGGAAGTTGGCGAGCGAGGAGACGCAGAGTTAATTGGATACGCACCGAAGTGTGTGATTGGGAGTGTGTGATTGGGGAAGTGTGTTTTTTTATTGATAATGGGACTGTGTGATTGGGACTGTGTAGATTCCGAGGCCGGACGGGCCGGGGCCGTCGTGAGGGGGCGGGGTAGGAGGAAGCCGGTCGCCTACCAACGCGGATTATGTACCAGGCGGGAACGGTCCCATGATCACGACCCGGGGGTGAGTGGGCAAGGTCGACAGTCGATTGGGACTGTGTAATTGGGACTGTGTGATTGGGAGTGTGTGATTGGGGCTGTGTAATTGGGAGTGTGTGATTGGGAGTGTGTGATTGGGAGTGTGTGATTGGGACTGTGTGATTGGGAGTGTGTGATTAGGACTGTGTGATTGGGAGTGTGTGATTGGGAGTGTGTGATTGGGACTGTGTAATTGGGACTGTGTGATTGGGAGTGTGTGATTGGGGCTGTGTGATTGGGAGTGTGTGATTGGGAGTGTGTGATTGGGAGTGTGTGATTGGGAGTGTGTGATTGGGAGTGTGTGATTGGGACTGTGTGATTGGGACTGTGTGATTGGGACTGTGTGATTGGGACTGTGTAATTGGGACTGTGTGATTGGGAGTGTGTGATTGGGGCTGTGTCAAAGGGACTGTGTTGAATGGGAGTGTCAGTGGATAGGGGTGGTTGTAATTGGGAGTCGATAAGTGTTGATTGGGGGTGTCGTGCATGGGAGTGAGTTGATTGGGAGTGTGTGATTGGGGGAGTGTGTGTTTAGGACTGTCGTGATGGGAGTGTGTGATTGGAGTGTGTGATTGGGGGCGGTGTAATTGGGAGAGGTGTGATTGGGGACTGTGTAATTGGGACTGTGTGATTGGGTTTGTGTGTGGATTGGGAGTGTGGGATTGGGGGAGGTTGTGTGATTGGGAGTGTGTTGTGATTGGGAGTGTGTGATTGGGGGGACTGTGTGTTTGGGATTTCAGTGTGTGATTGGGACTGTGTATTGGGACCTGTGTGATTGGAGCTGTCTGTTGCTTGGGAGGTGGTGCTTGGATAGTGTGTGTATGGACGTGTGTGCTTGGGCTACGTGTGGGTGATTGGGACCCGGTGTGATCTGGGACTGTGTGCTTGGGAGTGTGTTGATAGGACTGTGTGATATGGGAGTGTGTGATTGGGAGTGTGTGATAGGGGGCTGTGAATTGGGAGTGGTGTGATTGAGGACTGGTACTTTGGGACAGTGTCTGGAAGTGGACTGTGTAATTGGGACTGTGTGATTGGGACTGTGTGATTGGGAGTGTGTGATTGGGAGTGTGTGATTGGGAGTGTGTGATTGGGACTGTGTGATTGGGACTGTGTGATTGGGACTGTGTGATTGGGACTGTGTGATTGGGACTGTGTGATTGGGAGTGTGTGATTGGGAGTGTGTGATTGGGAGTGTGTCTTTGTGCATTAGGGACTGTTTAGTGGGATTGGGACTGTGTGATTGGGAACCGTGTGTGATTGGGACTGTGTGATTGAGCTCTCGGGGAGGTTGTAGTAGGTAAAAGGATATATGTAAGTGGGAGGGTGCGCCGATTGACCCGTGCAGAGCGTAGCTAATGCACCCCGTTCCGCTAAAGGGGATGTGTTGCGAGTACCCCCGCGACGTTTCTTGCTCGTCCGAACCTAGCAGAGCGTGGGAGGGAGTTATTGGTGGAGTGTGTGATTGGGACGGCCCCAGGAGTAGGGTGATTGGGACTGTGTGATTGGGGCCTGTGTGGATTGGGGACAGTGTGTGATGGCAAGTGTGTGGATCTGGGGACTGTGTGATTGGGAGTGTGTGATTGGGACGTGTTTGATTGGGGCGCTGTGTAATTGGGAGTGTGTGATTGGGACTAAGTGTTTGAGTTATTGGATTGGGGACTGTGTGATTGGGGGGACTGTTTTGTGATTGGGGACTGAGTGATAGGGGACTAGTGTAATTGGGGACTGATGATTGATCGATTGGGACGTGTGTGGATTGGGGAGTGTTGTGATTGGGACGGGTGATTGGGAGAGAGTAATTGTGAGGAGTGATTGGGACCGGGACAGGAGACCGTGTGATGTGAATAGTAGTTGTGATTGGATGTGTGTGGATTGGGAGTGTGTGATTGGGACTCGTGTAATTGGGACTGTGTGTGTTGGGACTGTTGTGATGGGGAGTGTGTGATAGGGTGTGGCCAGTGTTAGGCGTCGTGTGTGCATGGGCCAGTTGAGATTATGGGAGTGTTGTGAATGGGGAGACCGAGGAGAGTGATTGGGACTGTGTGATTGGGAAGTGTGTGATTGGGAGCTGTGTAATTCGGGACTCGTGTGATTGGGGACTGTTTTTTTTTGTGATTGGGACTGTGTGTGAATTGGGACTGTGTGATGGGCCTGTGGTACTAGGGGTCAGTGAGATAGGCAGTGCTCGTTGTATGACCAGTTTGATTGGGCGAGTTGAGAATTTTGAGTTTAGCAACTTGACTGTGTTCGTGTGGTGATTGTTTGTGTTTTGTGTGTGTGCGTGTTTATACCGCCCCCCTCCCCCCTTTTTTGTGTGTTGTGTCCACTCCCCCTGCCCCACACCCCCGCCCCCCCCCCCCCGGCTTGGCGAGTGTCAACTCTGTGATTGGGGACTGTGCTAATTGGGAGTGTGTGATTGGGAGTGTGTGATTGGGAATGTGTCGCATTGGGACTGTGTGATTGGGAGTGTGTGGATTGGGAGGGTGTGTAATTGGGGGACAGTGTTGTGATTGGGAGTCTGTGTGTGATTGGGAAAGGTGGTGTGAACTTGGGTCGGTGTGTGATTGGGGCTCGCGAAGTGTGTGTTTGGGACTGTGTGAATTGGGACTGTGTGGATTGGGGACTGTGTGATTGGGGAGTGTGTGATTGGGAACCTGTGTGATTGGGCAGAGAGTGTGGTGATTGGGAGTGTGTGATTGGGGACGTGTTGTGATTGGGTTGGTGTGCTGATTGGGAGTGTGTACATTGGGGCTGTGTGATGCGGAGGGTTTGGATAGGGGAGTTGAGCTGATTGGGACTGTGTAATTTGGAGTGGTGCTTGGGAGGCTGTACGTGATGGGGTCGATGATCCCGGAGGGTGTGCTGATTGGGCGAGCCCCACACATGAGTGTGTGATTGCGGCGGAGCCGAAGGGAGCTCGCAGTGTGAGCAATGGAGTGATCGAGATTGGAGTTGTGCATTGGCGAGTGTGTGATCGTATGGGACTGTGTGATTGGGACTGTGTGATTGGGACTGTGTGATTGGGACTGTGTGTGATTGGGAGTGTGTGATTGGGACTGTGTAATTGGGACTGTGTGATTGGGAGTGTGTGATTGGGAGTGTGTGATTGGGACTGTGTGATTGGGAGTGTGTGATTGGGAGTGTGTGATTGGGAGTGTGTGATTGGGAGTGTGTGATTGGGAGTGTGTGATTGGGAGTGTGTGATTGGGAGTGTGTGATTGGGAGTGTGTGATTGGGAGTGTGTGATTGGGAGTGTGTGATTGGGACTGTGTGATTGGGAGTGTGTGATTGGGAGTGTGTGATTGGGACTGTGTGATTGGGACTGTGTGATTGGGACTGTGTGATTGGGACTGTGTGATTGGGAGTGTGTGATTGGGACTGTGTGATGAGGGGGAAGGGTGTAGTGTTCGCGTACGTGGTGTGGATTGGGAGTGATAGTGATTTGTGTGGAGTGATTGATTGGGCCAAGGTGTGCTGATGGGAAGATGGTGTGATTGGGACTGTGTAATTGGGACCAGTGGTGTGATTGGGAGTGCTCGTGATGGGTGCGTGATGTGATGGGCGTGCTGTGTTTTGGGAGTGTGTGATTGGGAAGTGTGTGATTGGGACGTGTTGATTGGTTGTGTTTGTGATTGGGGAGTGTGTCGATTGGGATGTGTAAATGGAACTGTGTGTGATTGGAGTGTGTGATTGGGACGTGTGTGATTGGGAGTGTGTAATTGGCTGATGTGTAGATTGGTGGTCAGTGTGTGATTGGGACTGTGTGATTGGGACTGTTGTGATTGGGGAGCTGTGTGATTGGGACTGTTGTTGTTTGGGACTGTGTGATTGGGATGTTGAATGGGATGTGTGTGATTGGGACTGTTGAATTGGGACTTGTGATTGGGGACCCTGTGTGATTGGGCGTGTGTGATTGGAGGGACTGTGTGATTGGGACGACCTGTGTGATTGGGGACTGTGTGAATGGGAAGTGTGTGATTGGCGTGGTGTGTGATTGGGGAGTGTGTGACGTTGGGAGTGTGTGATTGGGATGTGATAGTTATAGTGATGTTTTGTATGTGTTTTTTTTTTTCATTTTCCTTTTACCATTTCTTTATTTGTTGTGATTGGGACTGTGTTGTGATTGGGAGTGTGTGGATGGGAGTGTGTGATGGGAGTGTGTGATTGGGAGTGTGTGATTGGAGTGTGTGTGATTGGTGACTGTGTAAATAGGGACTAGTGTGCCTTGGCGTGTGTGAGTGTGAATGGGAGGAGTGATTGGGGTGTGTTAATTGGTTGCGTGTGTGATTGGGGGTATAGCGAAGTGGTGTGATTGGGAAGTGTGTGATTGGAGACGTGTGTGATTGGGATGTGTGATTGGGGGACTGTATGGTGGGGACTGGTGTAATTGGGACAGTGTGATGGGAGTGTGTGATTGGGACTGTGTGATTGGGGACTGTGTGATTGGGAAGTTGTGTGATTGGGACTTGTGAGTGGGATGTGTAATTGGGACTGTGTGATTGGGAAGTGTGTGATGGGGAGTGTGTGATTGGGATGAGTAGTGATTGGGAGTGTGTGTATGGGACTGAGTAATTGGGCTGTGTGATTGGGAGTGTGTGATTGGGAGTGTGTGATTGGGTCTGTGTGATTGGGGCTGTGTGATTGGGAGTGTGTGTCTGGGAGTCTGTGATTGGGGCTGTGTAATTGGGAGTGTGTGATTGGGAGTGTGTAATTGGGACTGTGTGATTGGTGTGTGTTTGTTGGGACGTGTGTGATTGGGAGTGTTGTGATTGGGAGTGTGTGTGATTGAGGAGTGTGTTGATTGGGGACTGTGTAATTGGGAGTGTGTGATTGGGAGTGTGTAATTGGGACTGTGTGATTGGGAATCTGTGTTGTGGAATTGGTGATCGTGTGTGCATTGGGCAAGTGTGTGATTGGGAGTGTGTGATTGGGAGTGTGTGATTGGGACTGTGTAATTGGGAGTGTGTGATTGGGAGTGTGTGATTGGGAGTGTGTGATTGGGGCTGTGTAATTGGGAGTGTGTGATTCGGGATCGTGTGTGTTGGGATGTGGTGTGATTGGGATCGTGGTTGGTGATTGGGAGGGTGTGGATAGGATCGTGTGTGATTGGGAGTGTTGTGATTGGAGTGTGTGATGGGAGTGTCTGTGTTGGAGAGATCTTCACTAGTGTGTGATTTGGGACTGTGTAATTGGGACTGTGTCGATTTGGGGGGGAAGTGTGTGATTGGGAGTGTTGTGAAGATGGGACTGGCTGTAATTGGGAGTGTGTGATTGGGAGTGTGTGATTGGTTGGAGTGTGTGATTGGGGCTGTGGTGATGGGGAAGTGTGTGTTGGGAGTGTTGTGATTTGGGACCTGTGTGATTGGAGTGTGTGATTGGGATGTAGTGTGTAGGGGGCTGATTCTACTTGGGAGTGTGTGATTGGGGACTGTGTTGTAATTGGGATCGAGTGTGTGATTGGGACTGTGTGATTGGGAGTGTGTGATTGGGAGTGTGTAAATTGGGAGCTAGTGAGTGCCCGTGCCCGTGATTGGGAAGTGTGTAATTGGGACTGTGTGATTGGGAGTGTGTAATTGGGACTGTGTGATTGGTGCAGTGTGTGATTGGGAAGTGTGTGATTGGTGGACGTGTGTGAAGCGAGCGTTGGGAGTGTGTGATTGGGACTGTGTACATTGGGACTGTGGTAGATCCCCCCCCCCCCCCCTGTGTGATTGGGAGTGTGTGATTGGGAGTGTGTGATTGGGAGTGTGTGATTGGGACTGTGTGATTGGGAGTGTGTGATTGGGACTGTGTAATT
>NW_028234427.1:7210969-7215969 GCF_977035675.1 Penaeus japonicus | reverse complement strand
TGATATCAATTATGGCCGATAGAGACCTCGATATATTTATTAATTCAAGCATCTCATTCCTGTGTGCTTTACGAAACTTATTGATAAAACGGACTGCTTGAGTTTCTTGATATTCACACACTTCAGTGGAAAGGTTTTGTTTTTGTCGAATTGATATTCTCTCACTATCTCTCTGTCTATCTATCTCTCTCTCTCTCTCTCTCTCTCCCTTTTTTCTGTATCTCCCCCCAGTACCTCTATCTCCTTCTTTCTCTAAGTGTATCTCTCTCTCTCTCTCTCTCTCTTTGTCTCTCTATCTCCCCCCAGTACCTCTATCTCCTTCTTTCTCTAAGTCTCTCTCTCTCTCTCTCTCTCTCTCTCTCTCTCTCTCTCTCTCTCTCTCTCTCTCTTTCTCTCTAGCTCTCTCACTCTCTAGCCACCCCTCTCTCTTTTTCTATGTTGCACTTTCTCTATGCCACTCTTTCTCTATATCTGTCATTCTTTCTCTTACTCACATTATTTCCTTCCTCTCATCATTTCCTTTATTTCTCTTCCTAATTCTCGCTCGCGCGCCCGCTTACGTTTTTATTCGGTACACCAAATACTGTAATATGAGCAATCGTTTTTGTTATCAATTTCAACCCTTTCATTGACAGTGTTAAAATTCATGACTTCCATTTAACTTTTCATCAACAGGAACAACGTATTGACAGAAGTGAAACATTTCCAATTGTATTAGCACATGCATGAATTGATGTGTGCATTGAAGTTCTTTTTTCATAACTTGCCCAATATATTTCTGCAACATGGACCCAAAATAAATAAATATACAAAACTGTTTGTAAATACCAGGTATTCCTATGTGTAAACTATCGCCACATCAAATTCGTGTGTTCTACTTACATCTTAATAATTCATAACGTGGTTTAATGTGACGTGAAATGCAACATGCATTCGCTCTGAGCTGAATCATACAGGCGGAACTTTAATCAAAGAAGCTGATAGAACGTAGTCTTTCAACGCAGCATCTTATCTCGATGATGTTGAAGAGGATGCCGGAGAGAGAAAAAAACGAAGGAGAAGACAAGGAGATAAAAGGCGCTCGTGTCCTTTTATCAGCCTCGATGTTGGTGTCTTCACTTTTTCATTTTAGACATTACACGTTTTGTTTAATGCGGATAAATACATATAAGTTTGGAACGGTTTTTTGCTATTGCCTCAGGGCCTTGGACTTTTAGGTATAAATTTGGAATGGTGGATTGGGGTGTTGTGGATGGGGGCGCGCAGCTCCCTCGTCGCATGGTTCCAATATCAACCATCTATCTCCGGGATATGAAACTATTATATATTATATATAACTATGATTGTGTGTGTGTGTGTTGGTGTGTTGTGTGTTGAGTTTGGTTTTTGTGTTGGTTTTTGGTGGGTGTGTGTGTTTGTGTGTTGTGTGTGTGTTTTGGGGGGTGGGGTTTGGGGGTGTGTTGGTGAGAGAATTTTGTGTTTTGGTTTTTGTTTTGTTTGGGTTTTTGGGTGTGTGGGTGTGTGTGTTTTTGGTGTGTGTGTGTTCATGTGTTGGGGAAGGTGTGTGTGTGGTGGTGGGGGGGGGGGGGGGGGGGGGGGGGGGGGGGGGGGGGGGGGGGGGGGGGGGTGGTGAGTGTGGGGTGTTGGTGAGTGGTGGTGGTGTGGTTTGTGGTTTTTGGGGTGTGATTTTTGTGTGTGTGTGTGGGGGTGAGGAAATGATGAAATGTGGTGTGTGGTTTTTGTGAGAGAGTGTGTGGGGTTGGAAGTGGGTGTTGTTGTGTGTGAGTTGTGTGTGGTGTGAGTGTGTGTGTGAGAGTGTGATTTAAATACTATCTTCTACCTATCACTTCTCTATATTCTCTCAAATTCCTTTGGTGATTGGGGTTGTGTGTGTTGTTATGTTGAGTTTTGTGGGAGTTGTGTTTTCTTTCTGCATGGGTTTGTGATTGTAAGGTGTGTTTAGGTTTTTATTTGAGTGGTGTGGGGGGGGGGGGTGGGGGGGGGGGGGGGGTGTGGGGGGGGGGGGGGGGGGGAGGTTTGAGTTGTGTTATTTGAGTTGTTGATTTTGAATTGTTTTGATTTGTTTTTTCACTTCCACTCATTCTCTCTAAAACACCAGCACTCCCCTCAAACCCTCCCCCACCAAACAATTTTTATTTTTTTATTTTGTTGGGGGTTTGATTATATATATATATGTATTTTAACTTCCCAATAATATATATATATATATATATATATATATATAATTTATATATATGTATATATATACAAACATACATACATATATATATATATATATATATATATATAATATATTATATATATATATTATGTATATATATATGTATATATATATTATATGTGTGTGTGTGTGTGAGTGGTGTGTGTGTTGGTGTGTGTGTTACATATACTACATACATATATATAGTATATATTATATTATATATATATATAGTATATATATATATATATATATATATATGTGTGTGTGTGTGTAGATAGATAGAATAGAAGCTAGATAGATAGATAGATAGATAATAAATTAGAGATATATATATATAGTATATATATCATAATTATATATATATTATATTACATATACGATATATATGTTTATATATATTATATATATAATATATATATGTATATATATATACATACATATATATATATTTATTTATATATATTATATATATATTATATATATATATACATATATGTATGTTATATATATATATATTATATGATATATATATATATTATATTATATATATGTGTATATATATATGTAACATTGTATGTACATATAAGATATATATATATTTCATATATATATATATATATATATATAAATAAATTATATATATATATATAGATATATTTATATATATAGACATATATATATATATATATATATATATATTATATATCTATATACATATATATTATATATTTATATTAATTAAATATATATATATATGTTATATATAAATATATATATAATATATAATATATATAAAATTATAAATCTATATATTATATATATTCATATGTATATATATATATATATATTATTATATGTGTGTGGGTGTTGTGTGTGTGTGTGTGTGTGTGAGTGTATATATATATATTATATATATATATATATAATAATTATATATATTATATATATATATATATATATATATATGTATATATATATATATATATATATACCACCATATATATATATATACATATATATATATATAATATTATATATATTATATATATACATATATATTATAAATATATATGATATATATATATATATATTCTATAATATATAGTATATATAATATAATAAATATATATATATATATAAACTTGTATATATATATGTATATATATATTAATATATATATAATGTAATATATATATATATTATATATATATATATATTTGTATAAAATGTAATGATATATATATGTATATATATATACATATATGAAAATATACATATATATATATTATATAATTATTTGTAATGTCCTAATATTAAGGTTATATATAATATTATAGTATATATATACAAATATAACAATATATATATATACATATACACATTCACACACACACACACACACTAGAATGGAACGCGTATCAATGCAATTGGTGAAATGCAGAGAGAGGAAAAGGAAGCATCAGATGCAATAGAGAGCAAGCGGTAATACAGAAGCTTTGCAGTGACCATTAAGAGGCTAGTGGGCCGGCAAGGACTGACTAATGGCCTTTAATTTGTTTACTCCCTCAGAACTTGACTACTCCGGGGAATGCACGATGGATTGCGTGCTTGTGGGGGGCAAGAGGGGGGGGGGAGGTATGCTGTTGGGGCTGAAGGGGATAGGGGATATGTGGGTGGTGGGGGAAGGGGACGTGAGGGGGTGGGGGAAAGGGAAAGGGATACGGTGTGGGGAGGGGAGGTCCAGGGAGGATAGGGTTAAGGATTTTTGGTGTTCTGAGAGAAGTGGGGAGGGATGGGAGTGAGGGAGGGGTGGGAGTGAGGGAGGGAGGGAGGGAGGAAAAAGATTGGGTAAAGAGTGGAAGAAGGAGGGAGGAAGGGAGAGAGGGAGGGGGTGAGGACGCGAGGGAGAGAGGGAAAAAGGGAGTGAGTGAGTTAGGGAGGCAGAAAGGATGGGAATGAATTAGAGGGAAAGAAGGAGGGAGGCGGTAGAGGAAAAGGAATATTTTGGAAGAAAGAAGGGGACGAATGGTTGGAGTTTTGGAAGAAATTGTTAGGGTTTGGAATTCCTATCATTTGCAGGCTGGTTCTCTCTCCCATTCTCTCTCTCTCTCTCTCTCTCTCTCTCTCTCTCTCTCTCTCTATCTATCTATATATCTCTCACTCTTGAGCACACACACATGCATCTACATTTCATAACAGACACACTGACATATATAAACACAAACTCATTTAATTACATAAGAATACACACTTTTATGAGCACAAACCCATATACAAGAAACGTACATATACATGCACACAAACACACAAACACACAAACACACAAGTATAAGTATGGTAATTATCATGTGGTTAAATGATAAGTATGATAACTGTAACACTGTTATTGTCATGATTAAACAACTAATGATAGCAATCGCGGTGGTTGTAACACTGGGATAGTGAAGTAGGATAGTTAAGTGATAGTCGCCACAGCAGTAGTTAAAAAAAGAAAAAGTCTTTCACCGGAACTAAAAATAGGATGACAGCACAAGTCTATCTTTTTGTCCATTAGGCTTCGCATTTCAGAGACAGATAAGAAAGAATGAAATGGAAAAAAACGAACGAAAAAAACGTACTTTAACCCCCTCCCCCCCTCTCTGTGCGCCTGAATAGAACACACACACATACACACACACATACACACACTCACTCGCTCACCCATTCACTCACACAGTTACACACACACTCTCTCTCTCCCTCACACACACACACACACACACACACGCACTACTAA
>NW_028234427.1:7203469-7208469 GCF_977035675.1 Penaeus japonicus | reverse complement strand
ACACATATAAGTCAACGAATAAAGAAACAAGCAAACAAGCATACAAACAAACAAACAAAACATCATAACAAAAAAACAAACCCAAATGATTCTAAAACAGTAGAATAAGTAAGAGAAATCGATGCAGAAAAACAAAAACAAAAAAAAAAGACGTGAGAACAGGAAAAGAAGAGATAAGAGAAAAGTACAGAGAAAGCGAAGGATTACTGTCCCTCGGGATGTTCAATACCTTTCCCTTCCCCGAAGACATCGGAGGAAGACTCAAGGACCGGAGATATTGCTCCTCGCTCGCTGGTGTACTGTCCTCTCTTATTACATGGGTCTAACGAGGGGCGGGAGGGAGGAGAGGGAGGAAATAAAAGGGGGAAAAAAGGAAAGAAATTAAAAAAAGGGTTGGAGAATGTTAGGGCTAGATGGGGATGAAGTAAGGGAGAGGAAGGCAGCGTGGAGTGGATATGAGGAACCAGGAGGTGTAGGAATGACAAGGAATTGTAAAGGACGTTGATGAACGTGTATTCTTGTCGGAATAAAGGGGGACGACGAGGGAGTATGGATACATACATATATGAATATATATATATATATATATATACTTCATTATATATGTGTAATATATATATATATATATATATATAACACACACACAACACACATTACACACATATATATTTATATATTCTATCTATCTATCTATTTATCTATCTATCTATCTATATCTATCTATCTATCTCTCATCCTACAGTATATATATTATATATATATATACTATATATTACATATTCCATATATATATATATGTATACTATAAATATTATATATATAACTTATGATATATATGCATTATATATATATATATGTATATATCATATATGTATATTTAATAATATACATATATATGAGTATGTATGTATGTATGTACTATATATAACTACTATATATAATTCTCTTTATATATATATATATATATATATATATATTTTTATATATATATATTTATGTATATATGTATATATATATATAAAAAATTCTATCTATACTCATATATATAAGTAATTTTTTATTATACATATATTCTATGTATATTGTATCGCTATTATAATATTCAATCATATCTATAGTATGCGATTATATTATATATACTATATATAGAACTTTTGTTATATAGTATATATATAAATATTATACATTTATATATTTTAATATATATATATATATATATATATATATATATATACTATATATATATAAACACACGCACACACACACAAACACACACACCACCATAATAATATGTATCTATACGCCCTTCGTGCGTCCGTCCTCGCGCACTCCACTACTATATATATATATATTTACATCATGTATATGTTACAAACACACACCACACACAACACTCACACAACACTATTTCACACACCACCACCACACACACACAACATCACACACACACACACACTCTTACACACACACTGTAACAAAGCACACATCACATATCACCACATCACACACCACAACACACTACACACACAACACATTGTATATCATGTACTATACTATATATTACCTAATATATATACTATATATAACATTATATAATATATATATTGATGTATATGTACATATATTATATATAGTATATATTGTAGTATATAATCATTATTAGATAATATATATAATTATATATTCTATTCTATATGGCCATATGTTATCATATTATATATACATATATATATATATTTATATATATATATATATATATATATATATATATAATATATAAATACATATATATATAAATTACACACACACAGACACACACACACACACCACACCAACACTCACACCACACACACACAACCACACACACACACACACACAACACACACACACTGTCACAACACACATAACTACATATTATATATATATATTATTACCATATATATATATATCTTATATATATATTATATATATAAATATATATATATGTATGTGTATGTATATTTATATGTCTTCCCCCTTCCTACGACAAGAATACTTATTCATTAAAATTCTTTTGTATCATTTGTTCCTTTTTCATCCCCCAGTCCTAATTTCCTCTCGGGGACAGAAAAGTTAAACAACGACACAGTGGGACAAACACTCCCGAGACAAGATCGAGAAAAAACAAATACAAACCTTATAGGACAGAGAAAATCGAGAGGGGGACAAAGAAGAACTCGAGGCAGTCATAATATCGCAAAATAAAAGACACATACTAACGTTAAAACAGACAATAGAGTCATTAAACTAGAGCAACGAATAGAAATACAAAAAGTAATAAAGAAAGAAAGAAAGAAAGAAAAAGAAAAGAAAAGAAAAAAAAATCTAGGAGCGAGTTGGAGAGAAAAGAGAAGAATGTGAAGAAAAAGAGTAAAATGACTAAAAGCAAGAAAGAGGAACAATGAAACAATGGAAATGACAAACGCAACAATAAAAAGACGTTATAACGACGAGCTAAAAACAAAGGCATGGAACTTGTCAGATTAAGGCTTACAAAACTTGAAGAGAAGAGAAAGAGAGAGAGAGAGAGAGAGAGAGAGAGAGAGAGAGAGAGAGAGAGAGAGAGAGAGAGAGAGAGAGAGCGACAAAGATGAGATGAGGGGAGTGACTGCACCCGACCGAGAGAGGAAGACGAGGAGGCATATTGAGAGAGATGCGAGAGATCCGAGTGAGAAGGAGCTTTGAAGAGACGCCTGTGGAGAGAGGAGAGCATGAGAGAGAGGAGAGAGGGAGAGAGAGAGAGAGAGGAGAGAGGGAAGAGAGAGAGAGGAGAGGAGAGAGAGAAGAGAGGAGCAGAAGAGAAGGACGATGAGAGGAGAGAGATGACTGAGTGGAGAGGAGCCAGAGACGAGAGGAGAGAGAGAGAGAGAGGGGGGGGGATGGGGGAGGGAAAGATAGATAGTGAGCTAAATGGATAGACACACACATTCACACACATACTGAGATAGATAGATAGAAAGAGAGAGGAGAGCCGAGAGAGAAAAGATGAGAGGAGAGGATTGGGAGAGAGAGGATGAGAGAGATGGAGAGATTGAGAGATGAAGGAGGACGAGAGAGAACGGGATTGAGAGAGGAGAGGAGGATGAAAGAGTCATGAGATCGATGCAGACCCCGGCACGTGAGCCACACGAGAGAGAGCGAGAGAGAGACGAGAGAGGAGACTACTGAGAGAGAGGATGCAGAGAGGGGGAAAAAGTATGGGGGAGGGAAAGATAGACAGTGAGCTAGGTAGATAGACACACATATTCACACATACATTCACACACACACATACTGAGAGAGAGAACGATAGATATATAAAGAGACACACACACCACACACACACACACACACACACACACACACCCACATATATATATATATATATATATATCTATTTATATATATATATTATATACATATATATATATATATATAATATTATATATAATATATAGTATTGTTATTATCATATTCTATTATATATGTATGTGTGTGTGGTGTGTGTGTGTGCTGTGTGTGTGTGCCTGCTGCTGTGTGGGCTGCTATATACCTACCTATATATATATATATATATACTATCAATATATACTAATTCTATATTAAATATTATATTATATGTTAATATATATATGCAAATAGTATATATATGTTACCCGCTTATATATAATGATATATATATTATACGATTATATTATATATATCATTTGTATACTATTTATATATATATAGATAGATAGATAGACGCAGAATAGATATGCAAATATAATATGTATGTATGTATGTATACACATAACACACACAACCACACCCACACACACACACCACACGCCACACACACACACACACCGCACACACACACACACACGCACACGCACAACACCACCACACACAGAAAACACACATCTCTACACCCACTCACACACCACAGAAACACACCACACACCAAGACGCACACGCACACACACACACTACAGAAACACCACACACCAAGAAGTCATAGGACTCGCGGAAAGGAAAAATATATAAGAAGAAAAAGATCTAAAAGGAGTGAAGGGAACTCAGAAATGAAAAATTATCTAATAATTAAAAGAGGAAAAAACATATATAAAAAGAAAAAGCGAGGGAGCGCAAAATCCCCTCAAAACAAAAGGCAAGGAAGGAAGTCCTGCCAGCATAGTCGTAACGCTTCCACCTTCAACGACTTTCTAACTCGCTCTTAGGAAAATTAGGCCGGAAAACAACTCGGTTGGGGGTCCTTAGGTGCCGATAGAGGGGAGGGGAGGGGGGGAGGTGGATTGGGTTAGGGAGGAAGAGGAAGAGAGGGAGTGAAGACGACGGGGAAAATGGGGAGCGAATTAGGACGAAGAGGGAGCAAGGGGAGGGGGTTAGGGAGGAAGAGGAAGAGAGGGAGTGAAGACGACGGGGGAAATGGGGAGGGAATTAGGAACGAAGAGGGAGCAAGGGGAGGGGGTTAGGGAGGAAGAGGAAGAGAGGGAGTGAAGACGACGGGGAAAATGGGGAGGGAATTAGGAACGAAGAGGGAGCAAGGGGAGGGGGGTAGGGAGGAAGAGGAAGTGGAGGGACGTGGAAGACGACGGAGAAGAAAATGGGCGAGGAAATTTAGGAACGAAGAGGGAGATCAGTGTGGAGGGGGTTAGGGAGGAAGAGGAAGAGAGGGAGTGAAGACGACGGGGAAAATGGGGAGGGAATTAGGAACGAAGAGGGAGCAAGGGGAGGGGGTTAGGGAGGAAGAGGAAGAGAGGGAGTGAAGACGACGGGGAAAATGGGGAGGGAATTAGGACGAAGAGGGAAAGAGAGGAGAGGGGGATGGCGGAAGGAGGGGGAGGAGGGAAGGAGGAAAACGTGGGAATGGGGCGAGGGAGGAATAGAAGGAGAAATGAAAGGAAAAGCTTGGGAAGAGGGGAAGACGAAGAAGAGGGGAGAGGGCCATATTGGCTAAAAGAGAAGGGTAAGGAGGA
>NW_028234427.1:7190969-7193469 GCF_977035675.1 Penaeus japonicus | reverse complement strand
GAGGAGAACCAGAGAGAGAGAGAGAGAGAGAGAGAGAGAGAGAGAGAGAGAAAGAAAGAGAGAGAGAGAGTTGCGAGGGAAACTATGAAAGATGGAAGGTAGATAGATGTATTGATGAACAGATATAGATAGAAAAGAATCACAGATCGAGTATCAACACTACCAATCAATCCGCCATTCCATTCACCCCCCAATCCTTCACCCTCAGTGCACCCATAGTCCACTCGAGACCAACCCCCCATGCATCCGCCAATCCGCTATCGTTGGCACAGCGATAGTCACAACAACGGCGGTCAATGAAGCGCGGCGCTGATAGCGGTGGCAGCAAAATCGATGGGAGTTCCCAAGAGCCAAAGTCTTGCATAATAACTCCTGAAGTTTGGCCAAGTGTTTGTCGGAGGCTTGCTGTCGGATCGTCGTCTTTGAGAGAGAGCTGCTTGAGAGACCTTTTTTTTTATTTTTTTATTTTTTTTTATTTTATTTTTATTTTTATTTTTTTTTTGAGAAGAAGCTAAGAGGATTAAGGGTTAAGAGAATATGATGTACAGTATGTATGGGTATTATCATGCTGTGGTCCTTTGGTCACTTACTTTTTAACGGGCCGATGTACATGGTGATAAATTTAAGTAAATACAACGTCATTTAGATACAAAGAAAGAAAGAAACAAGTATACACGAGCAAGCTAGACAGACACAGCAAAATGGGTACAAACACATGGAGACAAAAAGCACACACAGAAACACACAGAAACAAACATACACAAAGAACCAGCGGGCATGCAAACAATGTCATACACACAGACGCAAACACACACATACATTAATAAAGAAAATGATAGAGAAGAGGAATAGAAATAAATAGATAGATTGACTGACAGACAGACAGACAGGCGGACGGACAGACAGAGATAGAGATAAGGAGAGAGAGAGGGAGAGAGAGAGAGAGAGAGAGAGAGAGAGTGGCGGAGAAGAGAGAATGGGGAGTAGGAGAGAGATGATAGGAGAGAGAGAGAAGAGAGAGAGGAGAGAGAAGAGAGAGAGAGAGGAGAAGAGATGAGAGAGAGAGAGAGAGAGAGAGAGAGAGAGAGAGAGAGAGAGAGAGAGAGAGAGAGAGAGAGAGAGAGAGAGAGAGAGAGAGAGAGAGAGAGAGAGAGAGAGAGAGAGAGAGAGAGAGAGAGATGAAGTCCCAACACATAAAAATCTACTCACACCCTCGCTTCAAACAAAACAAACAAACAAAACTGGCAAACCCCTTTTCTATATAATCTCAGTTGACAAACATTTATCTTTTCTTGGCGGAGCCTGAGTGATGATCTCTGTGTTGTGACAAATAAACCAGCTGTCAAGAGAGTGAGAGAGAGAGCAAAAAGTAAGCGAGAAAGAGAGAGAGAGAGAGTACATTCTAAAAAAAAAAAAAGAAAAAAAAAATAAATAAAGGGGGGGGGGGGGGGATAGTGTGATAGTGGAGGTGGGGTGGATTGAGGTGGAGGTGATGGTTGGGGGTGATGGGTGGATGTGGAGCTGATGTGATTGGGGTGTGAGGGTTGATTAGTGAGGGTGATAGGTGATCTGTGAGGGTGATGGGTGAGCGGTGGGTGGTGGGGTGTGATGATGGTGAGGTGGGTGATGAGAGAGAGTGATGATAGGGGTGAGGTGATGATTTGTATAGGTGATAGGGGACCAAGTGATGGGGTGATGATGGTGAGGGGTGGTGGGTTGATGGTGAGTGATCCCTGTGTGAAAGTGATTGATAGTGGATGTGGTGTGAATTGGGTGTTGGGTGTGAGGATGGGGGGGTGATAGGGTGGTGGTGGGGGGTGTTAGGGTGATTGGGTGGGTGTGGGTGATAGGGTGGTTGATGCGTGGGGAGTTTGATGTGATGTGTGAGTGATAGGGATGGTGTGTTGGTGGGTCGTGTGGATTGATGATAGGGGGGGTGTAGGGGGGGTGAGGGGTGATTGATATGTGGTGTGATTGTGATGGTGTGTTTGGTGATGATAGTGTGGTGGCGGTGATTTGTGTTTGTGGGTGGGGGGTGGGGTGAGTGGGTGATGATGGGGTGTGATCTGAGGTGTGATGGGGTGAGGTGGTTAGGGGTGATGATGGGGGTGGGTGTGTTGGTGAGGTGGAGGGGTGAAATGATGGTGATGTGTGATGGGTGTGGATTGAGTGATGTGATTGTGGGTGATAGAGGTGATGTGTGATAGTGGCTAGTGCGGGGTGGGCGAGGTGTGAGGGTGATTCGGCTGATGGTGAGTGATAGTGTTGTGATAGGTGGGTGATTTGGGGTTGATGTTGTGGATAGGTGGTGTATTCATGCATTGCGTGATGGGGTCTGAGTGATAGGGGGGGTGGATGATTGAATCGGTTGAATAGTGGAGAGGGAGGAAAAAAAAAAAACTCAAACTTTTTTCAAACTGCTATAGAGACCATCCAAACTCTTGTCGCTAACTTCCTTCCAATGAAAAAAAAAATAAAAAAATAAAATAAAATAAATAAA
>NW_028234427.1:7133469-7135969 GCF_977035675.1 Penaeus japonicus | reverse complement strand
TCTTATTCACAGGATAAGGAGATGTAAAGTTATTGTTTATGTTACTCTCTGACCTCTCGTATATCTTATTGGTTCAGGACTGTGGTTGAGTAATTAATCTGTTAAAAAAAAGAAACAGACTGAACTCAAAAAGTCGTACTGACGACATAGCACATAAGACATAAATGTAAATACAGGGGTAATAAAAATGGTATTCACCTCACATTAATATTACTTGTTAGTAGGGGTGCCAGGGCCTATTGTCTGAAGTGAGGTGGTCAAGTCAGAACGTACTTTTGTTCAATTTTTTTTTTCTTTTTTTTTTTTTTTTACTATGGCCCCTTCTGCTTTAATTTCTTGGGGTCTACTTGGGATACCCACTTGCGATAGTTATATTTTGTAGAATTTACGTGGTAATCAACGATGTTACAATATAATTTGACCTGTTAAACCTTTTAAGCTTAAAATGCTATAAACTAGGTTATGACAATAAGATTACTTCCATGAAAGAAGTTTTCTACAGGTTAACATCAATGCCAGTATCCCAATAAATGAGGTTATGCAGATGAAAAGCAAATATTTTGTTGAAGACAGCAAAAAACTGACAAAATATGAAGTGAAAACTCTTAAAGTCAGGCAACCTTTCACGATCAATCACCCTTCATTTACAGGATCGGTGCAATAGGCCATAAGCCATCATGTCATGATGAGGACAGAATGCTGTGTTAGCATATCTTACTGGACGAGGTAATCATACTCAGCATCACATCTGCACTGCTTCGTACACTGAACTTCTGCTTCCCTGCATGGACAGCGAGATCGACACTTACAGTTTGATGATAGATTTGGTTTGGGAGACTTTGTCATTCGAGTTGCAAGGAGGTATCCGTTTTCAGTGTCTCGCTCAAACTTTGTTGGAGGTGGCAGAAAGAGCGTAGAGATAGTAGCTTTTTTCCATGTGAGTATATGATACAAGGCCCTCTTAGGGTGCAGGCAAAAGGTATCTGAAGTTGGCGGCAAGGATCGAATATCAGTTTTTTTTGTCTTGAACAGGTGACAACGTAGCTCATTTAATGACCCTGGGAAATCATTCTTCCCATAAAGTGCATATGTGTATTTGCAAGCAGAATCTAGGATTGTTTCTGACACATCTAGATTGGATTCAGGGAGAATGCCATACTCTGCAAATGGCTCCAGAAACAGGGTAATTTTTAGGGCATGCTTCTTTCCACAATTGAAAACGTAACTTACTGTGTCACAACCAGTAAGTGCATTAGAAGAAAGAATGGCAGAGCCTGTTAAGTTGGAGTAACTACTGGAAAGATTCTGTGATATCCAATGACATGGGATGAATATGCCTAGCTTCTGCATCCAGAGTTCTGTTAGGCCGTGAATCATTGCAGAATGGTAGATACCATAAATTAGAATATCTGTGTCTATTGCATTGATCACTGCTCTTCTGTAACTCTGTTCCTTGGCGGATAAAGTAATGTTGGCAAAAGTTCTGGTGTCCGCCTCTTCGTGCTCTCTACATTCCAAAGCTTCCAAGTCCCAGACACCAAGAGCAGACAAGAGTTTTTCCGGTCCACTCTTCATACCCCAAGAACGATTTCACATCCAGGTGGGATCCATTCTGTATGAGATGTCCATGATTACGAAAGGTATTTCTCGAGGTTCTGCTTATTTTCCCTGGTGGAAGCTGCAGGTTGTCGTGTGGTTGCAAGGACTTTGCCTTCTTTGATAATTTCTGTCACCTCAGTCTTTCTTCTCCCTCTAGGCTTGACTCCGGGCCGAGGTCCTATCTGTCGCCAAAACCATGTACAATGTGTAAACCACCAGCTGGCACTAATTATAACCAGCTTGCTGGCCACAGTTGTAACCCACCTCTGAGAGCAGTTGTTATAACCACTCGATGACCTGGTTGTGATCCGGTGGATAAGAGACAGATGTTCACATGCCATGGACTTTATTGTGGACTGTTAATACACCAGAGTTCAGAGCTGTTCGCTCTAGTCTGTCTGACCTCTCTGTCTCTCTCTGCCTATCTCTGTGATCTGCACCTTGTTCTTATGACCCGTTTCGGTGGTGATGCTGGCAACTCTGTGACACTTTCCCTGCCTCAGGTCATTTGACCAACGGAAACAGCTGAAGGGACCGGAAGCAGACTATTGCATGCTACACAGCAATGAAAATACACATACTATCAAATGGTAATGGAAATGAGAAGGAGGGAGATGTCTACAGATTCCTCCTGCTATAATATATAAAATGTACTTGGGTCAATGAAGAGGTTTTAATGCTGCTTCCGGTTCGGTAAACGTGTGGGTGTGTCAGCTGTGACCGGGTGAAAGTCGGGGCAAGAAGCAGGTGTCGGTCAGTACGTGTGTCTTAAGGAAGTATTATTACAAAGATTGTATTACAATCAAATAACAGTAATAGTCCGAAAATCAGTGGCTTACATTGCTTGGACTTGATATTATGTGACCCAAGACATTGATCATATAATTCAATGCAATATCGC
>NW_028234427.1:7063469-7065969 GCF_977035675.1 Penaeus japonicus | reverse complement strand
ACAATAAATCTTAGGAAACAAAGATAAAATCTTCGAGTGGGGAATATATCTGAACACACCAACTGCCCAGAGATAAGCAAGGGAATCGTAATGAAACCCCCAAACAACACGGCCTAACAGGGTGTGGGTTTCAGTCCAGGAGGGTGGGGGGTGGGGGGTGAGGGGGTGGAGGGATGGGGTGATGGGGGGATGGGGGGGTTCCAACCACAAGCCATTCCCCGGAAACCTGTCCTCTGAATTGGAAATGTGTCCCAACCAACCAAATCCTCTCTCCCTGCCTGTGTCCACATGATTGTCCTTTCATTCCACTTCGCCGCCGGAGGGTAACACCATCTCAATTTGCTGTATGAAAATGCTCCGCGTTTTGTATTGTGTAGATTTTCCCCGGCGGAGAGCATTGTGGGGGAGTTATTGTGGGGGGGCGGTTGTTTTAGATAAGAGCTCGTTGCTCCCTGTTTGTTTCGGGAACGTTAGGCAAGCGTGTTGTATTCGGATCTTCTGATTTGCTTCATTTATTTATATCCTTTTAATGATGTTGAATAAAAAAAAAAATACAATTATATATCAGATGTTTTTGCAAATAAAAAGATCGATAATGACATTTGCATTCATGTTTCTCTTTATGTATTCATGAGTTCACTTACTCATGAATGGTACCATTTCAATTGCTTTCTAAAGAAATGTTGAATGACTCGGATCAACATTATCACAGGAAAAGGAAATGCCCCAACGATTGCATAATCTCGTGATCATAAGGAAGAACGAATTGTTCTTTCTTTCGTAGAAGGGGAGGGTTAAGTGAACAAGAAGGGAAATCTTTCAAGCACAGTATCAATTCTCCTATCACCTGATGGAAAGGTCATAGGTTAATCTTCATGGTAATGGAAACAACCTCTTCATGGTAAGATATATCTAATACAATTATTCAATCTTCAAGTGACTAAAACATTCAAAAGACAATGAAACAATTTCCCTTCTAATTACACGAACACTTGAGATAACATTTCCCAGACGACGCACAAAGACGAAGCCGAAGCCGAAGCTAAGCGCCGGAAGGAAGCGATCAGCTGAGATGACGAAAGACCTCGACCGAATAGGGGGAGAAGGAGGGGGAGGGGGGGGAGGGGCTAAGAAGGGGAAACCAGCGAGAGGAAGAGGAAACGGAATAGGAAATAACGAGGGAAGAATAGCGTAGATGTATGAGGGCAGACGAAATATGAGAAGAAGACAGAGTATCAAAAGATTTTGAGGTGTCAAAGTTCAGAATGAATCTATATCTCTCAATTTGTTTGTTTGTACGTGTATGTATCTGTGCGTGCGTGTGTGTGTGTGTGTGTGTGTGTGTGTGTGTGTGTGTGTGTGTACGTGTGTGTGTGTGTGTGTGTGTGTGTGTGTGTGTGTGTGCATACATGTATGTATGTATGTATGTATGTATGTATGTGTGTGTGTGTATCTATATCGACATCTATCTCAACTATTGATCTTATTCTTCTTTAAATTCTTTAAAATATATATATAATAAAATACTGAAAAGAAACACAACAAATACAGGAAGATAAAAAGAAAAGAAAATCATACAACTCCCATAGCCAATGCACATTTTCTTAAATTGTCCAATGGATCTTGCGACCTCGAGAGTTCGCATCGTAAATGTCCTAGTCGTACAAGCAGACGTTGATAAATGCGCCTGAATAAGATATTGGGAAAGTCGAGGCAATAACATCTGGACTTATTGATGATGCAAGAGCAAATGTGGAAACGATACGAGAGGATAGAGGACGAAATGCAGACTGGGAGGTTGTTTGCTTGGCATATGAATGCGTTACATAATGCTTGCGCGCGCGAGTATTATGTGTGAGTGTGTGCGTGTGTGTATGGGGATATGTATATATATATATATATATATATATATATTTTATTTTTATTATATATATATATATTATTATTTTTTTTTTTTTTTTTTTTTTTTTTTTTTTTTTTTTTTTTTTTTGTGAGGTATAATATATATATATATATATATATATATATATATATATATATTATATATTATATATATATAATATATTAATATTCTATAATAGTGGTGTGTGTGTGTGTGTGTGTGTGTGTGTGTGTAGGGAAGGGGGGTATATGTATATGTGTGTGTGTGTGTGTGTGTGTGTGTGTGTGTGTGTGTGTGTGTGTGTGTGTGTGTGTGCGTGTGTGTGTGTGTGTGTGTGTGTGTGTGTGCGTGTCTGTGTGTGCGTTGTAAACTGCCTAAAACCGTAATCATAGAACATCCTCACCGAAGAACAAGCCAGATTTAGAACCAGTCGTGGCAAAGGAAAAGTAAAGAGATCTTCAGAAGCAAATATGTAAGAACCTCTTTGATATCAAATGGGCTTTCGGTTGCCTTTGGACAGAGACATCGTGGCAAACCATATGAAAGCAGTGCATTAGTGGTAAGATCATGCAATTAATCGAATCACTTTTTGAGAATCCAAGCATTTATGTTTTATTG
>NW_028234427.1:7033469-7035969 GCF_977035675.1 Penaeus japonicus | reverse complement strand
AAGAGTAGATCAATTGTGGGTGGGACTCCTTCTCTCTCTCTCTCTCTCTCTCTCTCTCTCTCTCTCTCTCTCTCTCTCTCTCTCTCTCTCTCTCTCTCTCTCTCTCTCTCTCTCTCTCTCTCTCTCTCTCTCTCTCTCCATCTGTTGTTGTTGTTATAGCCTTTTTTTCTCTTTTCCCCTCCATCGTCTCTCATTTTTTTCCCTGCTGTCTATCCCTCTTTCACCCCCTGTCCTTGTTTCTTTTTATTCAATCTACAGCCATTGTGTCTCTCTACTGCTCTCCTTTTCAGTGACATTGGTATGCATAGACACACACTGCTCATGGTGTGAAAATCCCCGAATTCATATCTAGGACGAAGAGGCCTAATAGCATAATACTAAACTTACATACGCGGTATCTAAGATAAATGTATCCCAGATGATCCGAAATCCTTCGTAAATGAAGTTTCCCTCGGATTTTGCAACAAATTTTGATGTCCACATGTCCTCAAAGAAGTTTATTTGCGAGCAAATTCTGTGGTCGGAAATAACCTCCTCTAGAATGTCACCGGGATGTTTGTTAACAACTTGAAGAGTTTTCTTAAAGATCTTCCACAGTGATTGCTCTCAGGTGCAGAGTTGTTAATATTATAGGAGTTGTTATTCTCTCTCTCTCTGTCTCTATGTCTGTCTATCTGTCTGTCTGTCTCTCTCTGTCTCTCTCTCTCTCTCTTTCTCTCTCTCTCTCTCTCTCTCTCTCTCTCTCTCTCTCTCTCTCTCTCTCTCTCTCTCTCTCTCTCTCTCTCTCTCTCTCTCTCTCTCCCCTCTCTCTCTCTCATTTTCTCTCCTCTCGTCTCTTCTATCTCGCTCTCTTTCTGTCTCTCTATCTCTTTCTCTCTCTCTCTCTCTTTCTTTCCTTCTCTCTCTCTCTCTCTCTCTCTCTCTCTCTCTCTCTCCCTCTTTCTCTCTCTCTCTATTCCTCTTTCTCTCTCTCTATCTCTATCTCTCTATATCTCTTTCTTTCGCTCTCTATCTATCTCCCATTCTCTGTCTTTCTCTCTCTCTGTCCCTCGCCCTCTCTCTTTGTCCCTCGCTCTCTCTCTCTCTCTCCCCCCCCCCCCTCTCTCTCTATTTCTCTCTCTCCTCTCTCTCTTTCTCTTTGTTATTCTAGTTTTTATTTCGGTCATGTCTCTTTTCCATTTGTCTTGTTTGTGCTTTTATTGATTCGTTGAAATATTTTTTTTTTTCATTTTTCATTTATTTTTCGTTTAATAGATATTGTCATTATTGTTATGATTATTATCAATATCATAGTTATCACTTATACTATCATTATTATTATCCTCATTATTATGATAATCGTCAATATTTTTAGCATCATTATTGTGATAATCGTCAATATTTTTAGCATCATTATTGGGATAATCGTCATTATTGTTAGCATCATTATTGGGATAATCGTCATTATTGTAAGCATCATTATTGGGATAATCGTCAATATTTTTAGCATCATTATTGGGATAATCGTCATTATTGTTAGCATCATTATTGGGATAATCGTCATTATTGTAAGCATCATTATTGGGATAATCGTCATTATTGTGATAATCGTCATTATTGTGATAATCGTCATTATTGTTAGTATCATTATTGTGATAATCGTCATTATTGTTAGTATCATTATTGTGATAATCGTCATTATTGTGATAATCGTCATTATTGTTAGTATCATTGTTACTATTATTACCCCGATCGTCTCTCACCAACTCCCTCTCCTCTATCGACCAGATTTCCTTCATATTTTCCCCTCTTATCTGCCTCTCCTTCTGTTTCCTTCCCACACTCCTATAACCCCCTATTCTCACTCCCCCTTTCTTCTATTCTCCCCCCCAACGGCATCTTCTTCTCTTCTCCTCCCTCTCTTTCTACCTCTTCTCCATCCTTCGCAGCAGAATTTCCGTCTCCTCTCCCCCTTCTCTTCCTCTCCTTCGCCTCTCTCCCTCCACCACACACACTCCTCTCCCTTCTCTTAGTCACTTCCTCCCTTTTTTCACTTCCCTATTCTCGTGTCACCCCTCCAAAAAAAAACAAAAAAACTATCTTCCTCCCCTTTCACCCTCCCACACTTCCATTCCCCCTCCTCCTCCTCTTCTCATCCCTCTCTCCCTTCGCAGCAGCAAATTTCCTTCTCCTCTTCCTCTTCTCTTCCTCATCTTCTGCCCCCCCCCCCAACACACACACTCACCCCCCATATTCCACACTCCTCTCATCCCTCTCCTCTCTCCGACGCAGCACGAGCTTGTGGTGGGCGCATGGGCGTCCGCGGGCGGCTGGGCGGCGCACGCGGTGGTCGAGGTGGAGGTCGCCGACGTCAACGACCACGTGCCTTTCTTCGTGCGCGCGAGTCCTCAGGTCACGCTCATCGAGGAGGACGACCGCGACCTGCCCGCGTCCGTGCTCAAGGTGGGTGGCCTTCTTCTGCTCATGTACTCCTTCTCTGGGTGGGTGGCCTTCTTCTGCT
>NW_028234427.1:7020969-7025969 GCF_977035675.1 Penaeus japonicus | reverse complement strand
GTCACTTCTGACAGCTGCTTTTAAAATAATATTATTTTGTTTAATGATGATATTCTATTCTTTTTGTCTTAATATCTGAAGCAAATTCTTTATCATCTCTCTCTCTCCTCTATCTTTGCTCCTCGCGCTGCTCGCGCTTTTTCTCTGTCTCATCTCTCTATTCCTAGGTGGGGGGGTGTGTGTGGTTTGGGGACCTATTATTATTAAGTGTCACTCAGGTTTAGCATCATATTTGGAAGACATATGCAGCTTAAAAACAATTAGGTAAAGGACCGTATGTGAAAAAAGAATCAATAGTTAATGAAATTAGATATTACACAATGTGTTGCTTAATGACAGTTTGGTTTAAGGGCGTGCTTTCCGGTTACCCAACCGATCTCGTCCAGTAAAGCATATTGATTTAAAACAATGGGGAAAAAGCGAGTATTACCAATACCAGCAAACCTTGTACTTGAATACAAGTAAAAAAAAAAAAAAAAAAAAAAAAAAAAAAAACATTGCGAACAGAAAATCGCTTGAAACTGTGTAGCTTGTTACTAGATATTTTTTTGCGTTGGAGTCGCTTGAAGTTGGGAATTTGCGGAACACATGTGTGTTCTTGAAACCCGTGTATGGAAATCCCAGGATAGATGGAAGCTGCTCTAGTGGGTGAAGGTTGAGATCCAAAATATTCATAGAAAACATAAATAAGTACTATATGCAATGTCCTCACTTCAATCAGTTTTTTTTGATTTTTCTGCTCTCTCCTTTCTCCTGTAAATATGTGTATATAGGGGTTAGATGTATATATATATAATATATATAGATATATATATTAATATATATATATATATATATGATAGATAAATATATATACATATATATATATATAAATATATAGATATAATATATGAAAATATACAGATATATTATATATAGAGATATATAATAATATATATATAGATATATAAATATATATATAATATATATATATATACAAATATCTTCTTTTCTCTCTCTCTCTCTCTCTCTTTTCCTTGGTTTGTAACTGGACCCGCACGTGTGTAAGGTAAGGAGAACTTGCGAGTGTGTGTGAACTCTGCCTTCAAAAATCCCCTAAAAAGCCTTCAACGGGTGGAAACTTTGCTCTCGTCAACGTAGGTTCCCCCGGTTTCTCTGGGTGGACGGTTTTTTTATTGGCCCGTTTCTTTGTATTTTTCTAAATAGAGAAAGGAAAACAACACCATAGATAACCACACAAACAAAAATACACATACATGAATATCCAAACGTGCTCTCAAAAGACAGATACACACACACGTATCACTACATATCCACAGGCACGCGTTTTCAAATTTAAACTGACATACATTATATAGTATATGTCTAATATATATATATAGATATATATATATATATAATAGAGAGTATATATATATATATAATAATACATAAATGAGAATATTATATATATATATATATATATATCAATATATATATACATAAATGATATAGGTATATATATACATATATGATATATGATTGTATACATATATATATAATATATAGATAGATAGATATAATATATAAATATATATGTATTATATATGATTAGATAGATATATATATATATATATATATAAATCGATATATACATACAAACATACATATATATATCTATTAGATGTATTATAATATACAAACATAAATATATATATATATATAATATATAATATATATATATATATATATATATATATACATATAGGTTAATTATTCACAACACACACAAACACAACATGCACACACACAACACACACCACACACACACACACACACACACACACACACGACACATACTCACACACATACACACACATACATCTCACTCACCCACTCACACACACACACACACACACACACACACAACACACAACACACACCACACACAGAATATATATATAAATATATAAAATATATATCTAGATATTTAATATATAGGTATAATATAGTATATAGAATATATAGATATAGTATATTAATAATATAATACAATATATATTATAATATATATGGTAATATATATATTATATGTATATATATATATATATATAGAATTGAGAGATTGTGATAGTGGGGGGGGGGGGGGGGGGGGGGGGGGTATAGTAGGGGGGGGGGGGGGGGGGGGTGGTGGGGTTTTAGGGTGAGTGGTGATGGGGTTTTTTTGTTTGATCAGGCGCGGCGGTATATAAGGAAATAGCAGTAGAAGTTGATGTATATGTTGTGTTTTATTTATGTTTTATTAGTGTGTAGTGTGGTAGACATGAAATAAGTGATAGAGAGATAGAGACAGTAGAGAGAGAGTGAATTTCTAGATATATATATATATTTAGAGAGAGATCAGAGAGTTGAGATTATAGGGTTATTATAGATATAGGTATAATAGATAGTTTGTGTTTTGGGTGTGGGGTGAGGGGGTTGGGAGTGTGTTTGTTTGTTGTGTGAGTTGTGATTTGTGTTTGTGTATGATGAGAGATGATAGAAGATTGAGAGTTTTGATTGAGAATCATCACTGACACAACACACACAGACTCACACATAAGATAGATATATTATGAGATATGATATTGTATAATATATATAGGTAATGAATTATAGGTATATTATATAAATAGATTATATAAATATATATATATATATATATAGTATATAATTATGAATATTTATGTTATATATTGTTGTGTGCGTGGGTGTAAACATATCGTATAATTATTTATATATATTTATATATATAGATATTTATATTTAGATAATATTTATATATAGAATATTTATATATATATATATATCTATCAATCTATCTATTCCGATCTATATTTATATTTATATAATATAGTAATATAGAATATATATATATATATATTATATATATATATATATATATGTATTTACAGATAGTTTTAATCAAACACGCACACATCACACACAACACACATATGTATATATATTTGTATAAGATAGTATATATATATAAATATTTTATATATATATATATTATATATATATTATATATATAATAGATATATATATTCATGTACTTATAATATATATATATAGATGGATATATAGATATTATATATATATATATATATATATATATATATATATATAATACATTAAATTTATATGTAATACTACATACATACATATTTAATATATATACTAATATAATATATATTATTATATATATATATATATATATGTATAATATAGAGTTATATAAATATATAATATATATATTTATATATATATAATGTATTGTATAATACATTTATGTATATACATGTAGATACATATATGTGGAATATAATATATGTTATGTATAAATAAATATATTATAGAGATATATATTATATAGATATATATAGTATATATATATATATATAACTATATATATATGTATATAAATATAGATACGCATCGTACAACAGAAAGGGAGTGAACGTATTTTGCCAATACTTTGTATTAAACCCGCTCAAAGGGATTGGTTAATGCGATTAAGCGCGTCACTTTGCAGACTATACTTGCATTATATTATCTGATTCACGTTATTCTCTTCGACAATTTCTTTACGAGGAAAGTGATGAAGTCTCCCCCCCCCCCTCCCTGACAAAAAACATTAAGTGCATGTTCACTTCTACAGCTGCTTGTAAAATAAATTTTATTTTTTTATGATTGATATGTCTATTTCTTTTTCTATATCTGCGCAATTCCATTATCCTCTCTCTCTCTCTATCTTTCTCCTTTCTCTCGCTCATCTCTCTCTTCAATTTCTCTGTCTCTTTTACCTCTCGACTCTATTCTACTATATTATTAAGTTCACTCTAGTTTTATATCATATTTTGAATATATATGCAGCTTAGAAGACAATTAGGTAAGGAGCCGTATAAGAATCAATAGTTTAATGAAATTAGATAGTTACACAATGTTTGCTCAATGACAGATAGTTTTAAGCGTGCTTCCGGTTACCCAGCCGTTCTCTTCCTTTAAAAACATATTTATTTAAAACAATTAAAAAGCGAGTATTACCCAATATCCATGCATAACCATTTTGTACTTGAATAGCCAGCTAAAAAAAAAAAAAAAAAAAAAAAAAAAAAACATTGCTACATAAAATCTCTTGAAACTGTGTAGCTTGTTACTAGATATTTTTTGCGTTGGATTCTCTTGGAATTTCGAATTTGCTGAACACAATTGCTGTCTTTGGAACCCGTGGTATGGAAATCCCAGGATAGATGGAAGCTGCTCTAGTTGGTGAGGTGAGATCCAAGTTATTCATAGAAACATAGATATAGTACTATATGCAATTTCTCACTCAATCTTTCTTTTTTCTCTCTCTCTCTCTCTCTCTTTCTTCATGTATATGTGGTATATCATGTGTGATTATGTATATATAAGAATTATATATAATTATATATATATATATATAATAATATAAAATACATATATGTATAGATATAATATATTATATAATATATATATATATATAATATAATATATGGTATATGGTTATATATATATATATATATAATTATATATATATATATATATATATATACCTAATATATATATATATATAATAATTATATTTTTATATACCTACAGACATACATATAATATATATTATATATATATATCTATATATACATATATTTATATATAATAATATATATTATACATACATATATAATATATATATATATATAGATATATTATACATATATGTATATACATATGTATATATATATCTTATATATATATAAATCTATAATATATATATATATAGATATATATATATGAATGTATATATAATATATATATATAGAATATAATATATAATATACAAATATCTTTCTCTCGACTCTCTCTCCTTCTCTTTCCTTCCTTGGTTTTGTAACTGGACCCGCACGTGTGTATTGTAAGTAGTAACTTGCGAGTGTGTGTGAACTGCCTTCCAAAAT
>NW_028234427.1:7003469-7008469 GCF_977035675.1 Penaeus japonicus | reverse complement strand
AGCTGAAAATAACATGCAATATAAATTGAAAAGATATCAAAAGTATGTATACAATAAGTGCATTGCTAATTATTAACATATTATTATGTTATAATGTTTAAAAACAATTAAAAAATTAGCAAGGAAGTTATGCTAAGTTATAGTATATACTCATAAATTGGTATATCCAGTAATGATTAATATAATACAAAATACAAGAGTACGACTTGCGAATAGGCATCGGGTGATGCGGTGACTTGCTCGTAGTGCGATGCAACCAACACGCGACCAAGCTCGAATCATCAGCCGTGCAAGTCCGGTATCTGTTTAAGATCAGACTGGGGAAAAAGTCATTAGGAGTCCCGGGTTTCAGGATGAACCCGAGAGTTGCAACAATGCAATGAGTTGACTGCATCAGGAACCGTATACAGCATAGAATGGTCCTGGTAGTCGACATATGTGGTAGTTACCAGCAGGAACTATCTGCAAGGTATATCGAAATTAGTACTTCATATTGAAAAATAATCATATATGCAACATAATCATATAATTTGGCAATAACAAGAAATAGGAAGTATTTACCTGAATTCATGTTATTTACTGACAATACTTAAGCAGTAGTAGACCGGATTCATCGAGGGATGAACCATGTGCAAAATATGTCTGCTGTGATAAGTGATGAGTAATGAAAAAATGATAAGTTAAGATGTAGTTTTTCCATTTACTAACTGAGTCTAGTCCTTCGGGAAGTGAAGGCACGGCATATGAGCCAAGGTCAGTAGCAAATTAGGGAGAACAATGTAAATGTGTATGATGCATGTAAAAAAAAATAATTGCCTAATTACCAACCATATCTAATCCTTTTTATATAAAAAAAATATTAGTGCGTGACGGAAGTCCAAAGAATGTGAGGCAAAGTGGTTTTAAAAAAAAATATTGTTGAAGATGCTTATGTAAAAAAAAAATTAATTAATCGCAAATATTCAACCGAAATGCCTAGTCCTTCAATTAATTAGAAGGCACGACATGATGTCAGATGGATGAGACTGGAAAAGTAAATGTTTAATGAGAGCTGAAAGAAAAAAACTATTAATAAAATTATTGACCTGGAGGTCGTTCCGTTACTGGAATAGGTGATTTACCGTGATTGACTCATGCTAGTGGTCGGGTAAGATCATGCGCCAAATTGAAACTCGTCCCGTGGGGAAACGCTGTCTTAGCTCGAGAACCAAAGATAAATATGATGAAATAGACTATGCTAGGATATTTCAATTGTTGTGGCGAACTGTCGTCATCCTTCTGAGAATAAGGTGCGGGCGTACGTAACGTAATATAGCCAAGATCGGGGCAACTGAAAAGTTATTTTTTTAAAGAAAATACCCATTAATAATGTTGTGCATTAGGCTAAATAAAAAAAATAATTGTGTGAGTTAGACAAGCCCTGTGGTAAACGTCTGATAAGTGAAAGCGTCGCTTGGTCTCTTGTTTGGAAAGAGGAATTAATTGTTGAGTTCCAGGTTTGTCAAGATCTCCGAAGCGCGATTGCACCGGAGTGCGAAAATAAAATAACCCGTTAATTCGCGGTTTATTTCAATTGTGGTACGCATAGATACGCATTGAGAATTCGGTAGTGAATTAGGGTGGTGTGTGAGATTGTACATTATGCAATGGGCTCGTTCCATGCAATGATAGGACCCGATAAAGAGTGAGGTACAGTAAGCTGGAGGGAAAGCGCAAAGTGAAGCTGAAAAAAAGCTATAAAATATGAAATGATAAGTAAACCTTTTCCTGACTGACCTAATGAACGTTTCGTTCAAGTAATAACATGATAAGATATTTGGCGTTCCGATTGGACCTCATGAAATGTTTTCGAAAGGTCGGAACAAACCCTCGGAGGAGGAGCAGGCGCCCTATGATGATAACATATTTATGTTTAAATGTTGTCGGAAGATCGACAGAGATTGCTTAGAATTAAAAATAATGACTAATCATATCAGATACAAGGATAGAAATGTTACTTGCAATTAAACAATGAAATATGGAAAGTAAGTCAATAATCAATACTGCAATGAAAAATGTAAAGATAGTTCGAATATGACTTACAATGAAATAGGAATAAAAGCTAAGAAACGAAAACATCAGCATCTGTCAACATTTCTTAGCTAAATGGTGATGATAAATCATAAAATTTGAAGTGATGAAACATGGTAAGATATGAAATAAATTGCCATAGAGATTGTAAAGAATTAACAATCATAAGTACTACAAAGGTAAAAAATTATCAAAACATAGACTGTCGAATGTTGAGTAAATGATGAATTTCACTACGAAAATAAATAAAATAAGACAGTTTAAATAGATAATCCAATTATCGGATTACAAGATGACCGAGTGAGGTCAGGAGTGTGACCATTGAACGATTCACAAAATGACGTAAGTAGTCACGTTTACAGAAGATGCAGATTATATAGTCATGCATTAAGAAGTATAACTAAACGTAATATGGCAGACAATAAAATAAATTAAAAATGTAGTAGAAAATCAGAGTTAAGACAATAATATATATCAGCTGTTAATTGTCGGCAAAACGATTTTCTTTCGAATTCGCACGCGTGCAAGAATGTACATAGGGAGAGAAAGGTCACCTACAGAACGGTCAAGAAGTGACCGAAGGTCACATGGTGATGTATTTCCCAATATCACACGGTCATGATTTTGACCACAAGGGACAGAATGGTGCGTAGGAAATATAACACATTGTCAGAAAGTTTTATGTTCAGATTGACCAATAACGAACGGTAGGTCATGGAGTCAAGTTGAGGTCAGGTCACATGCAAAATACATTTAATAATTAAATTAAATGACATATTAAAGTCAAGAATAAAAGAAATTATATTAAGTCCCATATATAAAAGAGCAAAATATAATAAATGTTAACGCAAAGTGAATTACATTTCCACGAATACATAGTATAAACCATTATTGCAAGAAGGTAAATATGTAAATCACAGAAAAATAATCACACGAGATGTCAAAGAACGAATCTGAATCATGTATAATTTGATAATATATTTTTGTTCGAAGAATACGTCATGTTAAATTTCGCATAGGAACGAAAACTTAAGAAAATCACACAGACCATTAGAAATTTACATAAGATATTTTCGAGAGTTATTTGCCGATTAAGAATATGATGTGATATACAGTAATTTACTTAACTAACGCACAGAAAAACAAATTATGCATTATACGTAGTAAATAGTGTAATCGTAAATTCACACAAGATACACGTAGAGCAATCAACAAGCGTTAGAATAATATCAAATAACATTAAACCGAAACAGTTATTTTATCGGTTTCGTATGATAAGGACTAATGTCAACACCTTTATGTGAATTCATCGGAGTACGAATAACGTTGAAACGATTTAATAATAGCAATAAACGTAAGATAACATTGAATAATTGTTAAACATTCGTATCATAGTAAGATGAACGAATAACTGTACACATCGGAAAGACACATAAGAATAATGATGTGATAATATTACGTTAACCGAATGTTAACGAAAAGTTATTTAGTTGAGATTGATCGAAACAGATATCGTATAAGTACAAAATTAATCACTACATTAACAAAATGAGAGATAGATGAAAAAAGCGTGGGAGGTAGATGGGTGGAGAATGACGGTGGTCGTGGAGTTTGCCAAATAAACAGGGAGAGAAAAAAAGAGGCAATGGGTAGGGGTGCAGGCAAACACAGGAGAGACATGTGCTAGCAACGCCTTATAAGTGACTTACCTTATGATTATCGCTGAGAGAAGAGAAGTAGCTTTACTGCGATTGCACGTGTTCTTGTGTTCTTCTTAAGTGCTGGACGGTGTGTTCACAATCACAAAATCACACACAATATACAATAACTAACGTGGCGATAATTGTCCCAACCGTTACCATATGAGGCGGGATAGACAAGGGTTATTTAAGTACGCGCGAGCGGTTCACGACTTAAATAAAAAATAGGTTAATATTCTACACTTTTAACCTAAAATGAGGAGGTACTTCTCCAGATATCACTGTCACGTAGTGAAAAAAATAGAACGAAGAGCCACTAGTATGCCTAAATTGTGCAAAAAAAAAAAAATAGAAACTAGGTCCTATCAATTTGTTATTAATCGAACAGAACCAAAATATTTGTAGCGAGCGGCCTACGAATATTTATTATCAAACACATATAAAACTAATTAACGACGTGAGGTTCTTATCCTGCATTTTCACCAGAATATGTGGTGAGCAGAATGAATCTCGCCGCTGACACCAGTTTATGTGATGGTATTAAGATGTGTCCCTACTACGACCAGTTTGTGTAAATTGTATGTATCCTAAATACTAACACTATTTGTGTAATTGGCAAAACGGGTCCAGTCGCTGGCACCCGAATATGTGGCGAGCAGAGAGTGATCTAATTCCGCACACATAATTATATAAAGGGATTTACGTTGAAACACGGTAGCGAAAAACATTAACGAATATATTTATAAAGAATCAAGAATATATATTATAAGTCATTACAAAAAAAAAATTTATCCAAGAGGAGGCAACGATATATATATATGCAATGGGGGAGCTTAAGCCGCTATGCGCCCAAAGTCTTAATAATACCTGAGCTAAAGATATATCCAAGATAACCCTAAATATAAACACAAGAACACTAAGGAAAACACAACATGACTAAGGAAAACACAGACAAATGCACAGTATAATGGAATAAGCTAAGTCACTAAAGGCAACTAAACACTGACTCAACCTGGAATCTCTGAGGTAGGAGGTCTCTCGACTTGAAGGTCGAACTAATTCTGTCTAAATCTATCATATGATCTAATTTTGAGGAGGATACTGGTCAGTACTGAGGTTGGCAGCGACAATTCTTCTTAATTGGTCAGAGGAGCTGCCCGATCCGGCGGTGATTGGTCTCACGCGGATAATGATGAGAGGACTTTGGCCACGCCCTCACGAACGTGGGTG
>NW_028234427.1:6978469-6980969 GCF_977035675.1 Penaeus japonicus | reverse complement strand
GAAAGAGAGAGAGAGAGGGAGGGTGTAAGGCACTGATATTGTTTATCATGTGACCTGAGACATTAATTATATTATTTCTACTTAATTCAATGCTTTATCGTTGGGAGTCTGTTTTGATCTTACGTGTCCTGTTTCCTGTGTTCGTTTCCGCCTTGAAACTCCAGCTTGTCTAGCACCTGTATTTGCTAACAGAAGGCCAGAGGGGTAGAAAGTGACTCAGGATTCATACTTCAGAAGGATACAGACAGAACCCAAGGCAGATCACGATCTCTGGCCGAAGGCCAGAGTTTAGTGTATTAACAGAGTCTACAACAAAGACCATGACATGTGAACTTCTGTCTGTTTATCCACCGGATCATAACCAGGGCATCGAGTGGTTTACAACTGCTAGCAGCAGGTTACAACAGATGCTGGAATGGTGGGATACAACTGGTGGCAGCTGTGGGATACAGAGGGAAAGAGGGAAATAAAGAGAGAGGGAGAGGGAGGAATGGATGGAGGGAAGGAGGGAGGGAAGGAGATAGATGGATGGATAGAGAGAGAGAGAGAAAGCCGACAGACCGACAACGAGACATAACCAGATTAAGAGAACGAGTGTGAGTGTAAAAAGGTCTGTTTGGACCTTTACATGAATATTGGTAGCATGGCTTAGGGTGTGAAGAACATGACCGAAACAGCTTTCTTGGTATCATAGCTTAAGCTTACACAGTCGAATGTTGGGACGAGGGCTATTCTTCTGGGGGGGGGGGGGCGAGGTGATGTTCCTCTGCTCCCCGAGAGGACTCCCTACCACAATGTATGATTTGTCTGGGAATATGTGTGAATCACGTGTTTCTTGTGACATGTGCCATTTGGAATGTATCAATAAATAGCTCTTACAAAGGGAAAGACAAAACAAAACGTATGTGTGATGTGAATAAAAGAGGTGAAGCAACGAGAGTACATTTATGTATGTATATAGGTGTATGTGGTAGAATATATATGGAACAACTAGAATGATATGAAAGATACAAATTACAATGATTCACTTATATAGACTAAAATAGCAAAAGCATACATGGGCAAATAATATTTGATGGACATAATGACAATTACAGCAGACATAATATATAGATACAAATGGTAACAGTGAAAAAAGGGACAAAATATATTAAGAAGGAAAATCAAAAGAATAAAAGAAAGATAAGCGAAAGAGGGAGAGGAAAATAATAAATGGTAAATGGTAATACGACAGCAAATAATGCCAAGAGTAATATTACTGTCTCTTCCCGCATGTTGTAATGAATCACCTCCATCTCACCTTCTTACCCTGCGATTCATAATCACCATTTTTTTTTATCTTATTTTTTGTTGGAAAAAGTAAATAAAAAAAAGAAAAAAAAGCTTCCTTCTTATTCCTCTACTTTCTCCCATCATTCGTAAAAGACCGAGAACTTTCGAATAAAAAGAATGTGGAAGTTATCATTCCAGGATTGGAATAATAACTTTCCTCTGTCATAAATTCTTTTAATTGCTGGGAAACCACGTGATTAACTGCTGCTGGGAGATGTAATAAGCTCATCCCGAGAAATCTACTGAGGTTCCTCTTGTCTTTTTCTCCTTTCCTTATCTTTCTCTCTCTCTGTATGTCTGTATCGCTCACTCTCTCTCTCTCGTTCCTTTCTTCCTTACTCTCTTTCACTCACTCTATCTGTTTATCTGCCTGTGTGTCTCGCTCATTCTCTCTTTCGTTCCTTTCTTCCTTGCGCTCTCTTTCTCTCTCGGTCCTTTCTTCTTTGCTTTCTCTCTCTCTCTATTTCTTTCTCTCTCGTTCCTTTCTTTTTTGTTATCTCTTTCTTGTTCTCTCACTCTCTCTCTTTCTCTCGTGCCTTTCTTCCCTGCTCTCTCTCTAACTCTCTTTCTCATTCCATTTTTATTTGCTCTCTCTCTCTCCTTCCTTCATTCTCTTGCTCTCTCTCTCTCTTTCTCTCGTTCCTTTCTCCCCTGCTCTCTCTCTCTCCTTCCATTCTTCTTTGCTCTCTCTCTCTCGTTCCTTTCTTCCTTGCTCTCCCTCTCTCTCTCTCTCGGTTCTTTCTTCTTTGCTCTCTCTCTCTCGTTCCTTTCTTCTTTGCCCCCCCCCCCCTCTCTCTCTCTTGTTCTTGCTATTTGCTTTCATTCTTTAGTCCTACGCTCTTTTACTCTTTCATTCTTTTTCAACTTTTAATTGTTCTTTCCACCCTTAGTTCCTTCTCTCTTATCACTGTCTTTTGACCCTCTTTCTTTTTCGCTTGCTCTGCTCTGTTCCTGTCATTTTCTTTCTTTTGCTGGACATCTGTCGTAAATTTTTGTTCCATCTAATGGCAATTTTCGTATTTTTCGAACGACCACCTTTTCCTCCACCTCACTCTCCTACTTTAATTGAACTTTCTACCACCTCAACTTTTTTTACAACCTCTCCCCCTCCTTCGACCGCTCCTCCCCCCACCCCACCCTCCCCCTCCCTCCTCGACCTCTCCTCCTT
>NW_028234427.1:6918469-6920969 GCF_977035675.1 Penaeus japonicus | reverse complement strand
CGCCCGACGACAGCCACTGCCTGGCGAGGGCGCCATGGGCCCGCCCCGGGGGCACTGGGCCCTGGCTAGGCTCGGGCCCATTGCAGCTGGGCGGCCTCGCGCACGCCCAGCCGCGCCCTGAGGACCACGGCTGGACGCAGACGCCCACGGCGACGCCCCTGGACGGCTGCATCTCGCACCTGAGGATCGACGGTCAGGTGAGAACCCTGCCTCTACCGGGACGAGGGGGGGTGGGTGCAGGGGCAACAGGGGGAGGAACAGGGAGATGGAATCCTTGCTTATTACTACCTTCATGGAATGACACAACTCATAACTGCCTTATCACAAGGGGGGGGGGGGGGAAGCCCACTGGCCGACTGTCCCGTAGTTTCGTTCCAGCTGGTGGACTTGGGAGAGCCGCCCTACAGCCATGCCAGCAGCACGGGCGGCTGTGCGCCCCAGGATGCGGCGTGCCCAGGTGGCGTAGGAGGGTGCGGTCACCGCGGGCGCTGCGTGGGCGGCCTCGTGCGCCCGGAATGCGAGTGCGAGCCCGGGTGGGCAGCGCCGGGCTGCGCCGTGGCCACTGTGCCCGCTTCTCTCGGCCCGGCGTCGTACATGAAGGTGGCGCTTTCCTTCGCTGCCGCAGGAAGGGGCGTGCGCGTGCAGGTACGCGTGCGCACGCGCGGGGTTCGCGACGGCCTCCTTCTACACCTCGCCGCCAGGCACCGCCGAGCTGCGCTCTCGCTCCACGTAAGTACCGAAGACATTGCCATGGTAACAGCGTATTATCTCACCTCAATCTCCTTTTTGTTGTCATGGCAACAGTGAATGCTCTCATTATTTTCACTTTCCTCACCTACCTGCCATGGCGACCTCACTCAGCCGCCCGCATGACGCCAAGCAATGCACTGCCAAACCCATGAAAACAAAATGAATAACACTGATGTTTATTTTCCATATAACACCTCACTAATATCCCTTCGCGCCCTCCTATAGCTGCGGGCGGGCGTGGCCTGCGCCTCGGTGTCGGGCGTCGGATGGGCGGCGAACACGGCGTGCGTGGAGGCGCGCCCGCTCGGCGACGGCGCCTGGCACACCCTGCGGGCCGAGCGCCACGGCCACAACCTCGTCGTCAGCGTCGACGACGGCGACGCCTGGAGGAGGAACGAGTCGCTCGTCAGCCTCGGCAAGGACGCCGCCAAGGGAGACTCCGGCCGGCCCAAGGGCGAGCCCCCCGCCCCGCTGGTGGTAGACAAGCACGACGGCGTCACGCTGGGCGGCCTGCCCGAGTTCATGGGCGTCAACCTCGTCAGCGTCCACGAAGACCTGCAGGACAGTGAGTACCCTTCTTGCACGAGCGTCTCAGACCTTCAAATATACCTGTTTCTGTTATTCTGGAATGTGGGGTTATAGGTGTATGATTATTTTATACCACAATTACATTTTCAGTAAAACAGACTAAACTGCACTCATTACTGTGACCAATACTGGGTTGATATAAACTGCTCAGGCTAAGAAAAAGGAGTCAATATTACGGCTCTGGTTCTGTTATGCATTCACGTGAAAAGGGCTCAGCGTCATGCACGCTCCCAAGAAATCCATTCCTTCAGCATACAATAACTAAATAACAAATCCGTACGTTCGCATACAAACACACACACACACACACACACACACAAACACACACACACACACACACACACACACACACACACACACACACACACACACACACACACAAACACACACACACACACACCCTCACACACACACACACACACACACTCACACACGCACACAACACACATTATATATCTACCACTAGTATTATATATATATAATATGTATATATTATCTATATATATGAACATATATATATATATATTATTATTATATTCATTTTTTTTTTATCTATTTCTTCTTCTTCAGGTACCATACAATTTAAAACCTTATGAAGCACGTGCCTCCTTATCCTAGCCAATCATCAGACGCACAATTGCACAAGTTTTAGGTCTAAGATTTTTAATGTTTTTAAACCACTGAAAAAAAGTTGTGTGAAAAGGCTGGTGAAAGGTCAAAATATGTAAATCAGTCGTCTATATAAAATGATGATAGTGATAAGAGTGAATAATAGCAACGATGTCAAAGAAAAAGACAGTAAGGAAGTCGTCGCCCTGTGATCCTTATCTGATTAGCTGAAGGGAAAGAAACTAAGACTCAGGTTTCTGAATTCTCTCTTTCCATCTCTCTGTCATTTGGCCAAGATTTGCGGCACCTCTCTCTATGAATGGTTTCTTTCCGCCCTCTGACTCCCTCTATCTCTCTCACACACCACACGCACACAACACACACTCACACACACACACAAACACACAAACACACACACACACACACACACACACACACACACACACACACTCACACACGCACACACACACATATATATATATACATACATATGTATATATATATATATATATATATATATATATATATATATATATGTACATATATATATATA
>NW_028234427.1:6845969-6848469 GCF_977035675.1 Penaeus japonicus | reverse complement strand
CCAAGGTTATATATATGAGAAGATGGTAGAATGCAGGCCTACGGCTATGTGTTCACTACCAAGGCGACTCTGTTTCTAAGAGAAAATGGCTGTGGTAGAGGAGAGAAAATTCCCAAAAACCGTGAAAGAGAACGAGGGGACCTCATCATGTATTACCGTAGTATAGTCATGGCAAGCCAAAGAGTAAAAATAGACAACGACGTAAATGGGAACATATCAGTTGTGAATGGAACCACGTCCGGTCTGAATGTCTATGCGCAACAGGTAGCGTCTGATCGTCATTATTTGACTGTGCAAAGATTGGAGGAGGATGAAAGAATGAAGATGTATTGTAAGGATTATATAAAAATAGGTACACGGAACATAAATACTTTATATCAACCTGGAAAACTTGAAAACATTAAACAAGAACTTGGTAGATTAAAAGTTGACATCATGGGGCTTAGTGAAGTAAGATGGGAGGGCACAGGAATTATCTCAGATAAGGACATTACTTTTATTTACAATGGTGGTGAAACACACCAGAGAGGCGTTGGAGTCATGATGACAGCCAATGCAGCGAAAGTATAGCAGGCTATTGGGCGATATCTGATAGAATAATACTAGTAAAACTGAAAGGAAAAGAGATAGATGTCAATTTATTACAAGTCTATGCACCTACATGTGATTACACTGATGAAGACATTGAGAATTTTAATGAGTCCCTAATAGCAGCAAAGAAGTTATGCAAGCAACACGAAATAACACTGGTTATGGGTGATTTAAATGTAAAAATTGGGAAGGGAAGATATGAGGATAATGTAAGAAATTTTGGACTCGGGAATAGAAACGAAAGAGGAGACACATGGATTGAATGGTGTAGTGTAGAGAAACAAGTCATAGCTAATTCGTTCTTCCAACAACACTCAAGAAGATTATGGACATGGAGAAGTCCGGGCGGAAGGATTAAAAATCAAATAGACTACATAATCAAATAGATTCAATAATCAGATGTAAAACATACCCTGGGCCAGATGGTGGTCATGGATGCTATCATGTCCCTGTTATCACTACAATGAAATTAAGGCTTAAAAACATAAAAAAGATAAGGAAACAACCAAAGAAAGATCTTCAGGTGCTAAGCAACAGTGAATTCAAAGAAAGATACACAGTACAAGTTCGAAACAGATTTGAGATATTAGATATAGAACAAGAGGAAGAGAGTGATGCAAATGAAAATGAAATGATAGAAAAAGAATGGAAAGCAATACAAAATACCCTGGTAAGGAAGTCCAAAGAAGTTTGCCCGGATGAGCAGAAAAGAGGTAGACAGAAATGGATTACTGAAGAAATTTTAGATTTAATGGACGAGAGGAGAAAAATGAAAGGAAATGCATAAATCTATAAGAGAATAGATCAAGAGATTAAGAGGAAATGTAAAGAGAGAAAGGAGGAATGGGTACAGCAATTATGTGAGGAAATTGAGCAAATGGAAAAAGTAAATCCTAGACAAATGTATGAGAGAGTAAGACAGATATTAGGAAAAAGAAGAATGACAAGAAGATCAACAATTAAGGACAAAGAGGGAAAGGTTTTAATGGATTCTAAGGATGTACTTGCCAGATGGGTGGAGTATGTTGGCGAATTGTATGACGATGAAAGAGGAATGAAGCCTGAATATGAGGGCGAGTTGGAAGGTCCTGAAATGATGAGAGAAGAAATACTGCATGCAATGAAAAGTATGAAGAACAGAAAGGCGACAGGGAAAGATGAAATAGCCATAGAAATGATCAAAGCAGCAGGTGATGGTGCAATATATAAAATAACGAAATTGACAAATAGAATTTATAATTCTGGATACATACCTGAACGTATGAGAGAATCCACCTTCATAAACATACCCCAAAAAACAGGTGCCACAGAATGCTCAAAGCACAGAACCATCAGCATAAGGAGTCAGTTGTCAAAAATAATATTAAGGGTCATTTTAAACTAAATTAGAAATACAATTAATGAACACATACCAGAAGAGCAATGTGGATTCAGAAATGGGAAAGGAACTACAAATGCTATATTTTTACTAAGAACAGGAATAGAAAGGGCAATAGAAATGCAAAAGGACTTGTACATAAGTTTCATTGATTTTGAAAAAGCTTTTGACACGGTAAGACATGAAGAAATTATCATTATGCTTGAAAACATAGGGGTGGATAAAAAGGATGTAAGATTAATATCTAATTTATATTGGGACCAAAAAGCGAATGTGGAAATTGGAAATGAAACGACTGAATGGATAAACATAAAGAGAGGAGTGAGACAGGGGTGCGTTCTCTCCCCAGATCTCTTTTCACTCTATGGACAAAATTGCATGCAAGACATCGAAGAAATGGATGGAATTAAAATAGGGGGAATGAATGTAAATAATATGGGATATGCAGACGATACAGCATTAATTGCTGACTCTGAGGAAAAAACTACAAAGTCTGATGGAAGGATTAAGCACTGCATGCAACAATAGAGG
>NW_028234427.1:6838469-6840969 GCF_977035675.1 Penaeus japonicus | reverse complement strand
GTTTCTTGGTTATAGGGTAGGGGGTGTGGGGGCGTTGGGGGGGGGGAGACACTGGAACATTAATTTCTTGTAGTTCTGCGTCTCCTTCTTCTGCTTCTTCTTCTGTTAGTTCTTGTTCTTTGCCTACTTCTTCCACTACTTCTTCTTCATCTTCTTCGTAATTTTTTTTTCTTCTTCTTCTAGTTCTGTGTCTTCTTCTTCAAGTTTTTGTTCTTTGCCTACTTCTTCCACTTCTTCTTCATCATCTTCTTCGTAATTTTCTTCTTCTTCTTCTTCGTATTCTTCTGTGTCGTTATTTTTGCCTTAATAGTAATTGTTGGTGTTGATATTGTTGTCGTCAGAGCGGTAGTAGAAGTTGTTAAATCATTAATTCTATAAGTATTAGTATTATCAGTATTATCGTTGCTATCATTATCATTATTTATATAATCATTATCATTAATGCCATTGTTATTATCATTAATTTTATCATTATAATCATCCCAACACTATTATAATTATTATCATTATTATCACTATTGTTATCATTATCAAAATCATTGTTAACATCAATATTACCAAAACCCCGTTATTCGTATCGTTATCATTATAATTATTGTTATTAATCATTATCATTATGATTATTCAAATTATCATTAACATTAATGATATACAGTGTTATCATCATCATCATTCTATTTCAGTTTATTATCGATATCGCTATAACTAAAGTCATATCATCTTCACCATCGTTATCATGACTGCTATAACTACTATTAGTTATAGGTCATATTAGGTTATTGACTATTCATTTTCTATTGATGTGGTTGTATCTTTCTTACATGTGTTCTTTTGCATTTAAAAATTGACACGGATAATATCAACAAAGGAACTTATATGTTCAAACACTGTTGTTCGCAAGCCGTCCTCATCACAGGGTGTTCTCTCCATCCAACTCGATCCTGGTTATCTGACTCTGGATAATTATGATATACCCCTTTTCTAATTGGAAGCGGTGAGGTTTATCTGGTATATCCTGATAAGGGTCGTCTATAGTATGTCCTTCAAAGGCCTATAGGGTAGTCCAAACGTTGTGCTTATGCCTGATTAGTGTTTGTTCCAGCCGAGTATGGGTGTTTGGTATAGTCGACACCAGATATTCCCTTGCTGTGAGTGAGATATATGTTTTGTGTGAATTCTCAAAGTGCTGATTCACTTCACCTAATAACCAGGAAGGTAGTACGGCCCCAGGACAATGATTCTTGTTGATGGGTACCACTCTTAATGCAGCATTCATATATAGGATTCGTTCTTTTTTTTTTTTTTTTTTTTTTTCTTTTTTTTCTTTTTTTTTTTTTCTTTTTACAAATCCCACAAGCGGAATAACACTCAGCGCCATTGAACCGCACCGGAACAGACAAAGACCAAGATGAACATTTGAATTACAAAGTACCATTATAACAATACTTCATCTGACTTATTTGCAGTTAAAAGCTGTATACGGTTAATTATTCTTTTGTTTGTGTGTTTATTTAGCCAAAAACGGCAAAGGAGATCCGAAACTAATGGTAATTGTGTCTATTCTTCATGTGGATGCTCTATGTGTGGCTAATATTCTTCGTATGATCCAGTCCAGATCATTTTTTGTTTTCATTGTTATCCTTACCGGTCTATATCGAGTTGTTGTAATTATTAACATTAACATAGTATTTATTTCTTATCGTCAATAATTATATCATGATAATGACTGCTATTGTTATAATAATGATATTGTTTTTGTTATTCTTAGTATTGCTGTTCCCGCTGTATATTAGTATTGAAAATGATTTGTTATACTTATTGTTGCAGTTGTCATTGTTATCGTTATTATCTTCATCATGACTATAAATATGATCATAGTTATGAGGATTTTATATCATTGATGCTATTCATGCTTTCTTATCAGTAATAAATGTAGTAGCAATAGCGTAAAACATATGAAGATGTTTTTATTATTTTTATGAGGTAATGATAATATGATAAGGATAACAATAATAATATTAATAGTGATAATAATAATGATAACATTGATGATAATGAAAATAATAATTGTAATAATGATTATAAAAATGATAATAAAATGATAATGAAGATAATAGCAATGATAATAACAATAATTATAATATTGATGATAATAATTGTAACAACAATAACATGATAATGAGAATAATGATAATGATAATTAGAATAGTAATGATCGTAGCGATACAACAATAGTACTGATACCAATAATGGTAATGATCAGGATAATTACAATAATGTTTATAATATTAATAATGTCAATCAAAATAACAATGTTAATAATGATGATGCTAATGGCAATAATAACAATAACAATTATGATAATCTCTTATTGTAATTGTTTAATTGTCTTTATCAATAATGTTATTATTTTCATTAATCATTATAACAATGATAATGATAACAATTACAAATCGGATAGATTTCTCTAATAAATGTATAAATGATTAAATAATCTTTC
>NW_028234427.1:6825969-6830969 GCF_977035675.1 Penaeus japonicus | reverse complement strand
CTTATTAAACCGATCTTTCAAAAGATTGCTGGTTCTTACTCGCTGGGGAGAGATAACTTTTCCAGGAATCGTCTGACTTGATATTGACACCCGTCATGACACCCATAATGAGGTTCTAATAAGAAAAGGGTGAGGACTGAGGAGGCTAAGTGTGTTAGATAGAAGTAAGGTGAATTATTTCCATTATTAGTAATATTATTGTCGTTGCTATTATTATTATTGTTGTTGCTATTGTTATTACTATTATCATTATCTTTATCCTCGTCAGCATTACCATTACTATTATCATTATAATTATATTTACCTGTATAATCAGTGCTACTACTACTGTCGCTGTTTTATTTCTACTTTTAACAGCATTATAAGTATTGCTATTGCTCTTCTTAACGTTATTTTTCTTGTTATTACTCCTTCAGTCGTTGATATTATTTCAATCATAGATATTATTACTTAAAACAGGAAATTACAATTATAATCCAGAATGTTATTCTGATTTTTACCATATGTAATTCTGTAACTATCGTTATTAAAATCATCACCAGTACTAATTTCATTTGTTTTACGGCTGTTGGTATCATTATTATTATTATTTTTTTTTTAATTACTATTACAAACCTTTTACGTACCTGTTAGCATCATGAAAATTCCCAGCATTAGTAACGAAATGTTTTCTTCTAAAATTTAAGAAAAAAATGTCTAAAATTGTATCGTTATAAGAAAAATAAAGTTAATTATAGTTTTATAGAACAATGAGCATTGTCTGAAGTAATTGGCATGTAGCAATTTGCAAGCAACATCATTACATGGTCGCACGATGCAACACAGCAAACTCTGTGGAATCGTACCATAAATATTAATTAGTGTCATTTTGTTCCTGGACAGATAGATCATAGATCCAACGCGTCGTTTTTAACCCTTATGTTATGTAAAGGCTCTAATGAACAGAACTCTTGATAGGCCAAAAACCCAACACCACTAGTTTTCTTATATTTTTCAGAATATCTTTATTTGCCAGAGTATGTATTTCCTTTTTTTATTTTTTGGAAATAATTTTACATGCCTTAGAGGAAATCGAGCATGCATCAGATTGTCAGCTCAATATTTTTCATGTTTATTTGCTTTGATTGATTAGTACAGTATATTTCGGGAGATACAAGATCAATTTACTAATATTTCTGTAATGGTATACAATCTCTCCTTATGTTTGTTGTATTTCTGGCTAAAAAAAAAATGGAAATGAAGAGATAGCAACACAGCTAGACAGACGGAAACTGTGTTTGTTTTTTTGTTTCATTCCTTACTTCAGTGTGATGATACAAAAATATTTCACAATAGAGCTTAAAATTCCGCATACACTATATCATTATTTTCTCTCTCCTTTTTTCGCGCTGATATCTGAGAGTCAGAAAATATTCAGAAGTTTAGCATTTGTGATACCAGATAGCAAATCTTTGGCCAATTTTCCTGCTGTGTTAAGTGCCTGTTGTCTGGTTAACATCGTGACACCTCACTTACTTGTAACTGTACAAAAATATTTTCCACGTTCTTGTGTCCACGTGACTACCAGATTTGAGGGGATATAGCAAAGGTTTTGTTTATAAAGTTAGACAAGCTTAAAGATAAGGCTAGGCTTCGTTTGAATTAGGATAGGTTTAAGATAAGATAGATTAGGGTATAAAATAAGCTGGGGTTAGTTTATATTATGTTAGGTTTTGATTAAGTTTTGATTTATTTTTCCTTTTGTTTTAATTTGGTTTGATTTAGGACTTTGGATCTGCTACATATTAAAAAGGTTAAGGTTAAGTTTGGTTTAAAATTCTACATTTGTTATACTTATGCTAGGTTAAGGTCAAGTTTGGATTGGCTCAAGGATTTAGCTTTGTTATATATAGGTTTAGTTTGGTTGGGTTTAGAATGTTGGTTGTGTCAACACTTTTGCCCAACATTTTTATGTATGGCCTGACCAATAACAACAAAAACATGAATGGAAACCGTGAACAATTTTCATTTCATCTAAATGATGATCATATTATTCATAGACAAAAGCTTCACTGCATTATTGTTCATGAATCAAGTAGGTTTCGGGCGAAGAGCAAAGTTTCCTATCTTTTAGCTTTTTCTGATAATCATGGTACTGGTCTTCTCTGTTCCCGAACGTAAGACAAATGCTAAGTGAGGTATTCATACGCCCCTGCATAAAATAAGTGAACTGAACAGAACTGAATTAAAAGCACCTCACATCTTTGCATTCACATAGAAGCGCTGAGTACCCTTTTTGATACAACTAATCTATTAGAGTGAATAACCCTTACAACTCCCAAACATGGGCCTTGTTTTTTTTTTTTTTTTTTTTTTTTTTTTTTTTTCTTCCATACTGTACCCCCACCCATGGATAACCACTTTCCCTCGCTTCATACGATACACAAGAGGACAAAATGGACCTATTCTGTTCCGGGACCCTGGTGTAAATTTGCATCAGCCTGTAATATTCCACGGTGAAATGTATGCCCTCCAGTGTAATTTCCACTGGAGGGCATATGTCATACTTACACTCCAACCCGATTGTATGTCCTTGCTCTTCAATTGTGTTCTAGTGGGGTTTGAGCGCTCGACGATCGCACTACGAGTGAGCACAAGACCAGTTGAGCCGTGGACTTAAATCAGTAAGTGACCAGCAACACTGTCATTAATACTGTCATCATATCAATATCAGTATTCTCATTACCACTGTCTAATAACATGATTATTATTATTTTCATTCCTATCTTAATGATTGTTAATGTATTTTTATATTTTTATATTTTTATATTTTTTTATATATTTATTGATTTATTTCATTTATTGATTTATTTATTATTATTATCTTTTTTTTTTGCATTATCGTTGAAACTATCAACCTAAGATATATGTCTATGATAGATAGCCCCGCACGGACAGTGGATCAGGCAGTAGAGTGAGGCATGCTTTAAGTGAGATAAATCTAGTTAAGTTCCAGATTGGTGAAGCTTCAATGGGAGAGGTCAAGAAAAAAGACGTTAGGAAGAAAATTAAGGTTTCGATGGAAACATCCGGGTAGACAGCTTGTTATATAAGAAAGAAGAGTACTTATGGTGAATACACACACACACACACAAACACACACACACACACACACACACACACACACACACACACACACACACACATACATATATAATACATATATATATAATACACACATATATATATATATATATGCAGATATACACACATATATATCCATACACACACACACGCACTCACACACACACGTACACTCACACACACACACACACACACACACGCACACATACATACATATATATATATATATATATATACACATATATACACTCACACACACACTCACACACACACAACACAACACCACACACATATATTGTAAACTACATGTGCTATTTGGATCTCAAGATAATAAAATGAATCCTGCTCTCCCTAGAAAGACTGAAAGGTGAAGGAAGGGGAGCAGGGATTACTGAGAAACCATACACACAAACATGTACCGAATTTGTCCCTTTTTTACTTACTTTAAAGTGCCATTGAGTAAGTTATTTTACTGTACTTTCGTTTAACGGTGCTAATATATATGAAATTCATCTACGCAATAGATGTTTTAAATTCATTAATAACGGCGATGGATAGTGAAACGTACAGCGTAGCTATTTCCTGGCAAAAAAAAAGAAAAAAAGAAAAAAAAGAAAAAAATGCTTTAGAATGTCTGAATGAAATGCAACAAAGAATTTGTCTTGCCAAATGATGGAGTGTATCAGATCAGTTATGATTTTCTATGCTTTAATCGTGAGAGCTCGTTTAAAGAAAGAAAAAAAAAAGTAATGTCATCCAATTTGAGCTTATGCAATATTTAATTCAAATCTCATGTCACACTTTTGGTAGGATAGCTGGAATTATTTTATTACATTTCCCAAGGGAATCAATTAATTTACTATTAAAAGAAGTGTCCTTGGTAGTTGCACTATCTGGGTTTTACTCTTGACTGGAATGATGATCGAAAATGTACCACTATCAAATCTTAACAATTACTTTAGAACCAGTAAGAAAAATTTACTTGTGATTATCATATTTCATTTCTATGTAATTCCCACACAAAAAAATCATAAAGTATCATGGTCATTGAAATAAATCAATCAGAGTACACTTTAATCACAGGATAGACCAGAAGAGCGACTGTTGAACTTGTTGCCATGTATTCGCTTCCAGAGCATTCCCAATCATGTAACTATGCTCTGTGTGCTGGCCTCGATGACTCTATAGACTGAAGTGGTGGAGTACCAATTTTTCCCCCTTGACTTCGTTCACCTGGCTGTGAATTCGATGAACCAATGAAGCGGTGACCGGATTCAGTCGCAAACATATCAGCTTTCGACGGAAAAAGATGTCTTTGGTATCACGGTTGAACCATAGAATCTTGAGGTGAAATGAACCAAAATATTATAATACATCTTTTTCTTTCACAGGATGGATAATATTACAAGTACGGTTTTACTCAAGAACACTCTTTTTTGTAGTGAAATATATTTGTCATATCAGGATCAGGAAAAACAACAACATAGGAAGGACTAGCGGGTTAGAAAACACCCATTATTTTCACAAGGTAGTTATTTAAACTTTACATTATTAGGGTATACAGTAATAGGATAAAGTTCTGATGCCATTTTGCGATTTTAATCATGATAATATTAATGGTGATGATAACACTTATCATGAAAATTATGCTACCAATCTTTTTTATCATTGATATTATAATTTCAATTAGCTACAGATGTTTCCAAATACGAATTAAAAGCAACAAATCCGCGCATACTTCTAGCCTTATCACACAATCCCTAATATTTATCCTTTCTTTCTTATTAAGTGTCAGCAGTTCCTAGTATGGGGTGACTAAAATTTCATAGAAAAGGCTTCCATCCCAGCCAATTCTCCTTTCCGAAAGCAAATTAGCT
>NW_028234427.1:6810969-6815969 GCF_977035675.1 Penaeus japonicus | reverse complement strand
ATATAAGTAACATTGATGTTCTCCTAACAGACATCAATAATGAACTAAAAATAGATAATCAAGAAAATATACAGGAAGACTGCAGCTGGTGCAGAGACATCAAAGTTGTGACGATATATCAAAAAACATTTTTTTTTTTTTTTAAGAACCAATTAGAACTGAGAAAGATAGGGAAACAATGGCAGAAAATGTACATCACCCGTATCAAATACACTCGAAAAAGAGGAAATGAGCCATATCGGTGATCAAAAAATCAGTACACCCAAAAAGTGTGAGGGGGCATGCCCACTAGAAAACAGAATTCAGAAAATGTATGAAGAATTAACGGACTTTAAGATGCAATGCTTGAGGGAGATACAAATATTGAAAGATGAAATTTATGAATTAAAACAAGAGCAAATAGAAAATCCTTTAGAAAAAAACGGTAACTCTGGCTGCTGAATTGGAAACAGAAAAGGCTGTACAAGACAATAAAATGTAAAAATAAAGGCAAACAAGAAACAAGAGAATCCAACAGGTGAGCCAAGTAAACTAAATCAGGAAGAAAAAAGCTGTTTTCTAAAATAGGCAAAAATCAGATAAACATATCAAAAATATTCCAGACAATGATATTTCAGACACTGAACAAACAAAAACAGATGATAAGGCTGACAGGAAGGTTGTCGGCGACTAAAAGAAGCAACCAAAACCTAAACAGCCTACAAAAGAAAAGTCAGAGAAGAAAAATGAAAATGCATTCAGAGCAAATAGGATCTTTATATACAATCTAGAGGAAAAAAAGAAAATTATCCTGAAACCGGAAAACAAATGATATGGACACTATTAATGATATAACAAAACTGAAGCTCAATGAAATTATCGAGGTTAAGAGTTCCTTTAGAAAAGGTAAATATTTAAATGAGGCTTTGAGACCAAGGCCAATTAAGACCGAATTAGAAAACAAAAACAGAAATGGAAACTGAATGGAAAGAATATGAAACTAAATGAAACTGAGTTATGAAAAAGGCAGTCAGAAGACTCTGATAATTAAACTAAGAGAAAATAGAGAAAAAGACGGAGCATGAAAATACTGGTATATCACCAGCAATAGACAAGGACATTCAGTCCTGCGAGACATACCTATTCGAACAAAGGCAGGTGATAAACGCCCACCGCTACACGGGGGGAAGGTCCAGCTCCCCAAAAATAAGGGGGAAAGGACCTTAACTATCTAACAACAATTAGTAATGTAGACACGCAATAAAATAATTTATTTGAGACTCCCATATTGCTAAAGATACAGGGATTATATCCAAAAAGTAACCAATACCTATATCTTGAGGACATGGCAAAGATAAACAGTTATCCAATAATAGCTCTTACAGAAACTCATCTGAATGAAGATTTAAAAATGAAGAAATTAAAGTTAATAACTATGTGCTAATAAAGATAGAAATGAGAGAAGCAAATGATGAGTAGCCCTTTATATCAGGAAAGAATCAGCAACTAGAATGGATACTGTAATGGAATACTCTAATAATACAATAGAAAAAGTAATTGGGGCATTGACAAAAGATACAAAAGAGCTATACATTATTTTATGCAGACATCCTGGATTAATGAATCACTAGAAATAAAAAGTAATTACATTGTGAATACAAAGGAAATCAAAGCTATTATGATAGTTGGCGATTTTAATTTCCCCTTATCGACTGGGAAACAAAGAAAATAAAGGTAGGAACAAATGCCAATAAAGATGAAAAGCAACAAGCGAAAATGCTTTTAGGTTTTCAAGATTTTTTTGTTTTTTTTACCAAATCTTCAAAATTATACTGGACCTTGTTTTTATTAGTATATGGGAAGATGTATACAGCATACTACCAACTTAGACAGCTCAGTCAGACCAAAACATAATTGAAATCACAATGAATAAGTTAAAAAATCAGAAAAATAATGAAAAAAAAAAACAGATAGTCGAAACAGAGAAGAGTTCAAGATCTTTAAACTTTAGCCACAATCAAATGGATTGAAAAAATAAATGCAACACCAGAAGAGTCACTGGAAGATACTGACGTCCTCTTAACACCAAATTATATACCAAAGAAGCTTTATGATGCATGTAAAGATGTTTGTAAAATGTTTGTGCACCCAAAAAACAACAACAAAAAAACAACAGAAACAACTATATTATACCAAGAGATCGAAGGATCATCTTAAGAAACAAGAAAATAAGGTTAAAATAATTGAAAAAAAAAAACAATAGATCATGCCAAGAGAGAAAGCATCAAAGCAGAGATAAGGCTATTAAAAGATACATGAAAAATGTCTATAAGTAACCAAAAAGCAGCCAAAGAAAAAAAGAGCTGTGGAAGCTACAAAACAGAATACAAATTATTGTTTTTTTCTCTTACGCAAACAAATTAAAGAGAAGAACAGAAATTGGGCCTCTTGAGAATAATAGTGCATTGGTAACTGATTCAAAGGAAATGGCTGAATTACTCAATTGCAAGTCTATAGTGTCCCAAGAATAGAAAAAATAATTGTAGACCCACATTTTAGTATCATTAGTGACGAAGATGAATGTCTCACTGACTTTATATTTAATGAAAAAATATTCTTCAATTAGGAAGTGAAATCTCAACAAACTCAGCAGCTGGACCACATGAAATCCAAGCAATCAGTAAAAAAGAAAGAAAAAAAAATGCAAAGAAATCATAGCAAAGCCACTGGTAACTTTGTGGAGGAAATCTTTGGACATGGGGATTATCCCCAGCTTACCGAAAAAGGTACTATAATTCTAATATAAAAGGTGGAAACAAAAGTCAGGCCAAAGATTATAGACCAGTAACACTTACATCCCATATAATAAATATATTTGAAAGGGTAATGAGGAAAAAAAATCGTCCAGTTTTTAGATAGAGAAAACAAGATAAATCCCGAGCACCATGGATTCAGAAGTGGTAGATCTTGTTTATCATAGATCCTGACAGACTTCGAACACATACCAAGATACCTAACTGAAAATAGACATTGTAAAAGCTTTTGTCGAAGTAGATCACGGCATTCTGCTACATAAGATTAAAGACCTTGGAATCTGGGGGAAAGTTGAAAGATGGATTTACAAGTTCCTAATAAATCGTAAACAAAAAGTACAAATTAATGGGTTTTACTCGAAAGAAACGACTATTATGAGTGGGGTACCACAAGGGACCGTCCTTGGGCCTTTGTTCTTCCTTATTATACATTGATAATGGTATGAAACACTCGAGAGTAACATCATTTGCAGATGATACAAGAATAAGTATCTACATACCATCTGTAAGTAGGTACAGTATTTGATATGAAAATCAAGGCAGATACATTTGAAATCATAAGATATAGTCTAACTGGAAATTTAAGAGCAAAATCAAATTTTGTCGGGGGTGTGAAGATTGAGGAGAAAAAATAATAAAAAATCTAGGACTCTATATAAATAATGTCATGAGTTTCAGTCACCATATAGAGTAGATTGTCAACAAAGGAAAAGTTATGAGTGGATGGGTAATGAGAACTTTTAACACAAGAGACCCAGAACACCTTTTACCACTATGGAAAACATTAGTGACCCCAATATTAGAATACCAGTGCCAATTATGGAGCCCAAATCTTACAAAAGATAAAATCTTCAGAGAACAAGTCCAAACAATCTTTACACGCAATTTAGATAATATGATGGGTCTAAACTATTGGGAAAGACTAAAAAACTGAGACTGTACTCACTACAAAGGCGGAGAGAGAGATACTTCATTATATATGTGTGGAAGATTATTGAAAACTTAACACCTAACCCAAGACTTGTTGAAGGAGGGGGAATGAAGGTAAGACATTCTCCCAGACAGGGAAGGACATGCTATCGCACTAGGATAAGTGCACAAACATGCCTGTTAAGAAAAATGCAAAAATAAAGTTTCCTAATAAATGGACCTAAATTGTTTAATAGCATACCGAATGATATAAGAAAACTATATCAGTGCAGTGTTTAAAAGAAAACTAGATAACATGGTTGCATTCAGTACCAGATTGGATTTGTTTTATCAACATTATATATTCTATAAGATTTGGGCTCCATACTTGGCACTAGTATTCTAATCATTGGATTACCCATCAACTCATAACGTTTCCTTTGTTGACAATCTGCTCTATATGGTGGCTGAAACTCATGTCATTACATGTAGAGAGTCCTAGATCTTTTACTACTTTTTCTCCTCAATCTCCACACCTGCGACAAAATATGATATTGCTCTTAAATTTCCAGTTACACTACATCTTATGATTTCAAATTTATCTGCATTGAATTACATATTATTATTATATGCCCACTTACAGACGGTATATAGATCCTCTTTAAGGTTATTTTTCTTTAGCTAGCATATCTATGGGTTTACTAATTCTTGTAGCATCTGCAAATGATGTTACTCCCGAGTGTTTCACATCATTATCAATGTTACCAATCATAATAAGGAATTACAAGGACCTAAGAACGGACCCTTGTGGCACCCCACTCATAATAGCCATTTCTTTCGAGTAAAACCCATTAATTTGTACTTTTTGTTTACGATTTATTGGGAAGTTGTAAATCCATTTTCCAACTTTCCCCCCGATTAGAATGACTTTAATCTTATGTAGCAGAATATCGTGATCTACTTTGTTAAAAGCTTTTGTAAAGCCTAGTTATATTACACCAACTTCTCTATTTTCAGTTAGGTCCCTTAGTATGTGTTCGAAGTGTGTCAGGATCTGCGATAAACAAGATCTACCACTCCTGATCCCATGTTGCCCGGGATATATATTGTTTTCATTGTCTAAAAACTGTACGATTCTTTTCCTCATTTCCAATTCAAATATTTTTATTATATGAAATGTCAGTGTTACTAGTCTATAATCTTTGGATTGACCTTTGTTTCCACCTTTATATATTGAAATTATAGTACCCTCTTGCAGTGAGTTGAAGAAAATCCCCATGTCCAAAAATTTCCTCCACA
>NW_028234427.1:6798469-6805969 GCF_977035675.1 Penaeus japonicus | reverse complement strand
ACTAGAAACCACAACAGTACCGTTAACATCATCATCTTCTTAATAATAATCATCTTCATCTCCCTTACCTCCCAGCCCCGTCCCCTCCCATCCCAACTCCCCTCCCCCTCCCCCAGACCCAAACACCCTCCCTCCCTCCCCCACCCCTCCCATTCGATTCAAGTTACATGCTTTTATAATCCTATAGTACCTCACTCTTCTCATTAATGGGGCATAAGTATAATTGCGTCGTCCTTTCCCGAGGAAATATGTTGATGAGTGAACCCAGCAAGGTGGGGGGGGGGCGGATGGGACATGGGGGGGGGGAAGTTGAGTGGGAGGGGTGTAGGAGGGGGGGGAGGAGAAGGGGGAAGGGGTAGAGGAGTTGAGCTGGGGATGGGAGGGTAATTGTTGTTTATAGGAGTCACAAACGAAAGTGGGAGATAAAAGGAGAGAGAGAGAGTGAGAGAGAGACAGACAGACAGAGAGAGAGAGAGGGGCGAGATAGGAGGGAGGGAGAGAGAGAAAGAGAGAAACGGAGGGAGGGGAGAGAAAAATGAAAGAGAGAGAAAGAGAGAGGAAGGGGGGGAGGGAAGATGGGAAAGAGATAGGACGGTGGGAGAGGGAGAACGAGAAAGAGAAAGCATGTTTAGGCATAGCAACAATACTTATACCAAAACGTATACTTCTGATATTGGAACCACTTTTTATATATACTTACCTACATATATTTATATAACCTCTACTTACTGTTGATAATGATAACAATTACAATGGTGGCGGGGATGATGTTTACGATAGTATGAAAGATTTATGTTGAACGAGTTCTACATAAACCAACGAAGGTGGAAGCAGTAAAACACGCAACTATGCCGGAGGCCCTTTTGCTGTATTGCTTCTCCAGGGCATGTTCAATATGCCCCGAAGAAGCAATAGAGCGAAAAGGTCTTCAGCATGTTCATGTTTTTTTTTTTTTTTTTTTTTTTTTTGCTGTTCATTATTTGGTGTACTTGGTAATGGGAATGATGACAATTTATTTTTATTTTTATTTTGACAAGTTCATTAAGACAAGTGGTTACTTATATCTCAAAAGAATGAGGTAACATAGGTTGTCTTCATTCCAATCTTACTCTCTTCGGGTTCACATATCTTTTACAAAACCTTACAGATATGATGATTTGTGGTAGTGAAGATAGTGAGAAGGATGATGATAATGATGATGAGGGGGAGAAGGGGGAGGATAAGGTTGAGGAAATGGTAACGATGATGTTAATAATTATGGTAACGATGATGTTAATGATGATTATGATGATGATAACGATGATGTTAATGATGATAAAGAATAATAGTTATAATGATGATAAATAAAGTAACAATAATAACAATTCATGTTTTCATTTCTGATAACCTTAATAAACAATTATAAGCATGATGATAATATCTTCAACATGAACGAAAATGATAACGGTAATAACAACTGAAACAACAGTAATAATGGCAATGATGATAATGAAATAAAGATAATGATATATCATGATAATAATGATGATGATAGCAATGCTACTAATATAATAATATCAATAACTATTCTAATAATAACAACCATTATTATCATTATGATGATAAAAATCACAAACATTATCATTGTTACAACAACAACTATAATCTTTATCACAATGATCATTAAGAGAAACTCAAAGTAAATTTAATTTTCTTGAAAGTTTTGTTGGCAAGAGGCTTTTGCAACGGAACTGCATCGAGGATTTTGATTCAGTTTCCACGACTTTCTAATCTTTTCTTTGACCTTGATTTTTGTTATTGCTGTTGCTGCTATTACCATTATCGTTATTAATATCTTTATAGATATTGTTATTGATATCATCATCAAAAACCTTGCTATTTTCACAATTATTATCATTATCATTGTTAGAATTATCATTATCATTATGGTCATGATTAATATCATAATTATTATTGTTGTTTTATTATTATCATTACTGTTGCTGTTGTTATTTTGTTATTGTAATGGTATTATCATTTTCATTATCATTATAATGATAATCATTATCATTTCTATTTTTGTTGTAATAATCATTTTTGTTATTGTTGTTTATATCATTATCATTATTGTTATTATAATCCTTATCATTAATGTTATTCTTGTTGTTATAATTATTGTTATTATCACTATCATTATTATCATTATTGTTGCTGTAGTTGTTGTTATTATCATCAATATTATCAATATTAATATCAGTATCATAATCATCATCCAATGTTTGTTCTTTTCAACTTGCAGTACCTACACTATATTTTCACAATATCTCTTCTAAATATGAATCAATTATAAATTCTCCTCAACACAGTTGATTTGATATGATTACTAAGGAAGAAATTTCTAGCGACGCACATTGTATATGTATAAATGCGAATAATTTCACAAAAGGCAGGATATCTGACACATTTTGATTTGTATCTACAGTAGAAATTCCAAATGATATAAACCACAGTTAGTTTAATGTAAATGAATACTGGAAAGCTAATGTTACATCTCTTGTTGACGCCTTTGTTTATTTGACGTTCATTAAGATATATAATTTTTGTTAAGATATATAATCTTGATTTTTCTATAACCATTTACATCTTTCTTCACTGTGCCTTGTAGTGGTAGCCTTTTATAATTCGTATTCTGTATTGCATTCGTTTTCCCTTTTAGTAAATTTATTGTGCATGACATGATTGTTAACATGACCATTAACATTATTATTTCTACAGTTATCATTACTGCTATTACCATTTCTGCTTCTATTTTCATTAGCATCCCCATTTCAGTTTATATTATTACTAAAACATATGCAATCACATTATTCTTAATTTGCATATTAATTGTGGCTGGCGCTTCTCCCGTTGTTTTTATTATCATCAATGATATCAATATCAATTATTGGCTGTAATATCATTTTCGTTTTTAGAAAGATCTTGTTGAACTTAATTACAGTTATCATAAATATCACTTTCATTTATTCACAAATTCCTTTCTCTTCTTTGGATAATTATGCAAATCTAAGGAACTTCGAAACTTCCTCCGGATGCTGTGCATTTCTTTAATGGATCGAGTATTAGATATAACACTATAAGGAAGACAATAAAACCAAAAATCACGAAGAATAAGAAGAATGTGATAAACCTAGAGAAGGCATAAAAGAAAATGAAGAACCTCACAAAGCGAGAAATGTAATTGGTACGCATTTCTAATGAAGATTTTAACCCGCCAGTTACACCTTTTGCTTTGTGAAAAAAAAAAAATCAAATACATCAGGTTTCTAAAATCTGCATTTATTTGCCGGTTGTGCAAAGTTTGTTGATTATATCTTGCACAACTGATCGGGTTATTCAACGAGTTTCCGTTTGACTTTCTTGACTAGCAGTTCGTTTCTCGATCCTTCTAAACTTTTCCGCCTAATGTTTATGCAGTTTGTTAGAAGTAAGCGAGATTGAAGTTGCTGTTGCGACGTTTTCAATGCTTTTTGATTTGTTCATATATGAATGTTCGTGTATGAACGCGCGCACACACACACACACACACACACACACACACACACACACACACACACACACACACACACACACACACACACACACACACACACACACACACACACACACACACACACACACACACACACACACACACACACACACACACAAACACACACACAGACACACACACACACACACACACACAGGCACTTATGCCAGACTCGAATCCCTTGCCATCATATATATAGGGATAAACATCGCCAACCCCCCAACCCCCCTTGAATTCGCCGCTCGGTGATATCATGATCCAAGTACCTCTCTGGATAACAAAAATAAATAAAGCTGAAGTACAAAAAATAATACCAAATAAATAAAGAACGAATAATAAATGCAATAAAAATAAAAGCGAAACTCGGCAAATGCAGATGCAACAGAGCCTTCCACTATCATTCGTGCTTCAGGTCTCATGATGACCCGAATGCATCGTTTGCCGTAGGGAGTTGCAGGTCCCGAGCTCTGTCCTGCGAGTGTTTGCTCCGGGAAAACAAATCTCTCGCTGGACCGGTGAGGAGACGGGGAGGTAGGCAGGTGGGGGGGGGGAGGTAGGGCATGAGGAGAAAGAGGGTGTGGGAGTAAGGAAAAGGACATAGGAAAGAAGAAGGGGAAATATTGGGTGAGGAGGAAGAGGGTCAGGAGGTAGGGGAGGTAGGGGGGGGGGGGGGGGGGGGGGGGGGGGGGGGGGAAGGAAGGGGAGGTAGGGGGGGGAAGAGAAGGGGAGGTAGGGGGGGTGAAGAGAAGGGGAGGTAGGGGGGGGGAGAAGGGGAGGTAGGGGGTCAGTAGAAGGGAGGTGGCGGTTTTGGGCGAGAGGATAGGGAGATAGGGAGATAGGGTGAGGGTCGGGGGCATGGGAGGGGAGTCGCCTGTGAGGTTTGGAAAATGAGTGAACAAATAACCTGGAGCAACCTCTACGTTCCGCCCATCGTCCCTTCGAGTTGCCAATATTTGTGGCGGCCGCAGTTATTGCTCGCTCGACCGATGCAGCTGCTACTGATTCAGCTGCATTTGTGGTTTCTGTATCAGCTGTGACTGTATCTCTCTCGGCGGTGTATTTGATAGGGCTGTTGATATAAGGAAATTTGATGCAAAAAAGGAAAATGAGGAATGGGCAAATTATTTTTATTATTTGTATTATTATCATTTCATTTATTTTATTTTATTTTTATTATTATTATTTATTTTTTTTTTTGTACGGAAACCGATGCAAGTAAGTATCAATCAAACCAATAGGTATCAATTGCTCTCATCCTCTACAAAATAGGTGTTAACTATCAATGAAAATTCTGACACGGTCTCTGCTCTCTCATTCAATGTCACTGCATTTAAAACTAGTGCTCTAATCAATGGATCTGCGCTTGATGCTCCAATATCCAGCATGTTGAAGCGAAAATACAAACAGCTTTGACCTTTTGTAACTTCTATAAGTACTTGATATCTCTTCTGAGCCTAGGCTTTCGTATCCAATAGATGATGGATGAGCTTTGCCTGTCCCAGGGATCAGGGCTCCATCTATTCCTGTCCAATTATAGTATTCCAGAACCTAAAGTCCGCAATAGCAGAGCTTCTCTGGCTCTTGATGGGTCATGTACGACCTAAATTCGCAACGCCGCTGCCTGAATCACGTGAAATCCCCCCCCCCCCGCCCCCCGCCCCCCGCCCAGTACATCCATCAACATCCGACAGTTTAATCTCCAGAAGACAAGGAGGTTTTGCGTTAGAATGGTTCAAGGAACGAGTCCTTCGGGAGAGGTAAATAAGAATTTCACTTTGTCCGCTTCTTGTTTGCTGTCCCTCGACCCTTGACCTATCCTTAACCTCTATGCCTTTCCCTTCACCCGGAGCTTCATCTTGCGTTGTGTGTGCGGTCGCTCGGAGGGATGCCTGCTCGTTTTTCTCCTGACCTTATGACAGTTACACAACTTCCTGTTTGCGCTGAAATTGAGATATACTCTCTCTCTCTCTGTCTCTGTCTCTCTCTCTCTCTCTCTCTCTCTCTCTCTCTCTCTCTCTCTCTCTCTCTCTCTCTCTCTCTCTCTCTCTCTCTCTCTCTCTCTCTCTCTCTCTCTCTCTCTCTCTCTCTCTCTCTCTCTCTCTCACACATACACACACACACACACTCACTCCTTCTTCCTCTTTTCCACTCTCGCCCTCTCTCTCTCTCTCTCTCTCTCTCTCTCTCTCTCTCTCTCTCTCTCTCTCTCTCTCTCTCTCTCTCTCTCTCTCTCTCTCTCTCTCTCTCTCTCTCTCTCTCTCTCTCTCTCTACTATCATCTACATACTCTCCACTCACACATCTCACTCTCTCCCTCTCTCTTCCTCTTATTTTCCATCTCTCTCTCTCTCTCTCTCTCTCTCTCTCTCTCTCTCTCTCTCTCTCTCTCTCTCTCTCTCTCTCTCTCTCTCTCTCTCTATCTATCTATCTATCTCTATCTATCTATCTATCTATCCATCTCTATCTATCTATCTATCTCTTTCTCTCTCTCTCTCTCTCTCTCTCTCTCTCCGTCTCTCTCTCTCTCTCTCTCTCTCTCTCTCTCTCTCTCTCTCTCTCCTCTATCTCTATCTCTTCATCTCTCTCTCTCTCTCTCTCTACCACTCTCCTCTCTCTCTCTCTCCTCTTCTCTCTCTCTCTCCTCTCTCTCTCTCTCTCTCTCCTCTCTCTCTCTCTCTCCTCTCTCTCTCTCTCTCTCTCTCTCTCCTCTCTCTTCCTCTCACATACTCACACACTCTCTTCTCTCTCTTTCTCTCTCTCTCCTCTCTCTCTCCTCTCTCTCTCCTCTCCTCTCCTGTCCTCTCCTCTCTCTCTCTCTCTCTCTCTCTCTCTCTCTCTCTCTCTCTCTCTCTCTCTCTCTCTCTCTCTCTCTCTCTCTCTCTCTCTCTCTCTCTCTCTCTCTCTCTCTCTCTCTCACTCTCTCACTCTCTCTCTCTTTCTCTCTCTACCTGCCTGTCTGAGAGAGGAAATCTAATGATAAATGTATATGTGTACATATGTGTGTATTTCTATGTGTGCGTGCGTGTGTAAACAGCATTGAGAGACAAGGCTTCTTTTAAGAACACGAACACACATACAATCTACAAAACAAAATGCGCACTAAACTGTTCCTACTCCCTGTGCAAAAACACCAGACCGTACTCTCCTGCCTCAGACCACTACCTTCGTAATTCGTTCTACTTTCGAGAGCACTTATTGGGAGTCCATTTGCGGCCAAAGTAAAGAAAACGGAAATTTATCTATTTTTTTCCGCCGAACTATCGTACCTATGTCTACAGAGGAAACGCACTCGAGTTGCGCTATCGTGCGGGCGGGAGGCAATTTCTCTTGTGCCGTAAATTTCAAGCATCAGCGGCAGAAATTTCCATGGGGCTTTTGCAGCGCTCTCTCGGGTCACGTCAACCATAAGCAACTGTCTAATCTGCTTTTTTCCGGAGCCAAACGCAGTCCTGCAGTCTTCTTCGCCCGATTTATGACCCTCAAGTTCCATTATGTGAATGAACGATAGGATGTTGCTAAATGCCTACAGGGGAAGGTTGTAATAATGGGATATCCTTGAAGAGGAGAAATTTGTGTTAATTGTTGATATGTAATCATACCCACACACAGACACAAGTACAAACGGAAAGAGGGAGAGAGTGACTTTTCATTTGAGTGTAGTATGAATTTTTGTATGTATACATGTATGAATATATAAAGATATATAATAACAAGAACAGTAATGTAGATAGTCATAACGGTTTAATATTAGTGATTATAGTATTGCAAACTGTTTTAATGATAAGGGTAATAGTCTATGTTAATATCATAAAAATACTCAATATTAAGAGATACACTATTACCTAATCAATAAAGTCACATGACACAAAACACAACCGAACAAACCAAGTTGAGCTTGATATGGTCCGAAAAAAGTTGAATGAGTAGCGAGGC
>NW_028234427.1:6755969-6758469 GCF_977035675.1 Penaeus japonicus | reverse complement strand
GTAATGAGAATCCGCATTCTTCAATAACGAAAGATATACAGAGAAATGACTATAACAGTCATTATTTTCGATTGCAAATTATAGTAATCATTTCTCGTCTCACTAAATCCTCTTATATGCAAATTGCTAATTAGTTGTGATAACAAGGTGCAGGCGAGAATAAGCCTCAGCTGACGGAGATGCGCGAAGCTTGAGATGTCTGTGTGTTCGTCTGTGTATTAGATTCTTACTTCCTTCTTATTTTTCGTTTTATTTTTGTTTGCATGTATGAGTTTTTTCTATATCTATATATATATATTATTTTTCTCTTCTTTTTCATGTTCTCCTTGTACGTTGACTGGACCTCCTGGTCAATATACACACACACACACACACACACACACACACACACACGCACACACACACACACACACACACACACACACACACATATATATATTCATATAGATCTATAATATAATATATATATATATTATATTATATATATATATATATATTTATATATATATATATATATATATATATATATATATATATATATATATATATATATATAAACACATATTCATCTATCTATGGAAGAGTCAACAATAGGGGATCTACAAATAATGTATATGTGTGTTATATCATGTATAACAAATAACAAAAAAAAAGAAAAAAAAAAACTATAAACCTAAAAGTATCATAGCTTATAACACCGAAAAATCAGAAATATGTGTATGTGTGTATGTGTGTGTGTGTATGTGTGTGTGTATTATATCATGTATAACCAATAACAAGGAAAAGAATCCGTATACATAAAAGTAACAATCGTAAATATCACCGAGAAATCATTAAAATTGCACTTAAACAGGAAATTGCGCTAGTACTCGCAATGTACATTTCTCTAGACTCTACTTATACATGAAATACCATAAAGTTTGCGTGCACAATTTCTTTTGAAAATTACTTCCAGGGGCTTTTACATTAGTATAATGCAGCTTAACCCGACTGCAATGGAGCTAATAGCTTTCAGCAATGCAAAGCACTTATTGAAATGCATTCGTTCCCTGAATCATAAAACCAAGGAAGATGCTCTATTGTAAAGGCGCATAAAATATTTAAAAGTGATATCACTATTGTTTATTCTTTTCAGTCGTGCTTTTATTCCAGCATATGAGTTTATTGTGCAAGCGACGATTAAAAATCTGGCCTTGCTTCCCTTTGATACTTTTAGTCTATTTCTCGTTTTTGAACTCGAATTTTTGTCGTTGTTGTTGTTGTTTTAATATCGTTTTTCATGGTATTAATATTTCTTCTTAAGCGCAAAAGACTTCGTTTGTTAAATCTTGGGAATCAGTATTAAAAGATGTTTATGGTGCGGTTTGTCTCCTATTTGCGGAATAGTCGTTTTATACATTCATGGTATTTCACTTAAACGAACGTTTATACACCACACTTACTCAGATATTTATGTGTACATAAACACACACACACACACACACACACACACACAAACACACACATATACACATATGATAGGCATATGACAATGGTCACGCCTTTCACGTCAAAAAAAAGAGAGAAAAAAAAAAAAACAATACCAGCAATAGAATCCACTGGCCATATTGGTTGACAACACACACACACACACACACACACACACACACACACACACATACACACACACACACACACAAACACATAAAAAAAAACAAAAAAAAAACGAAAATGTTATCAGTCAAGAGTCATCCCTAAACACTCTATATAGCGAACTTTGCAATGAAAGGAGGGAAGAAAACAAATTTACCTTCACCACTTAATATCAATATTTTGATAGACATTAGGCTCTGTGGTCCTTCATCCATTATGAACCACATGTAAAGGAAAGCAGGACATGAAATATCTGGCCATTTTATTTCCTAGGTGTATTTCTCGCATATAACTGCACTTATATCTGGATCAAATATCATGAATTACCATGTTCCAGGTTCTTGAAGGTTGCTTTCCAAACTGTCAAAGAACTTTCTTTGCACAGACTTCTTCGACCGACATGAGAAACACAAAAGAAAAACTTTGTTGAATTCTGTCGTCACTGTTAACATTATTCTTACTATCACTAATGTTATATATTGACATTAATAATAATTATCAAAAAGCCTAATATTGTTGGTAATTGGTTGTGGTTGCAGTGACAGTTGTAGTAGGCGTGCGATGATAGCACTTGCAATTGTCAGAGCAAAAAAAGTTCCATAAAAATGATAAATCTGCTGGGCATAAAATAAATCAGTCGAGCAAATTCTTTATTTGCATAATTTAACATATATTTGTAACAATATACTGTAAATGAACAGTTTCATTTATCATGTGGGAATATGTTATTTGTATGGCTTTTATAGCCAATAATGCGTAATCTATAAGGCAATTCTTGTCGCATTATTTTACGCATCAATATGTTCTCTCCACGCAAGCCACGAAAGGACGTTGTGTAAACAAGTATCTCTTCTCTTCTTTTTTGTTT
>NW_028234427.1:6735969-6738469 GCF_977035675.1 Penaeus japonicus | reverse complement strand
TGCCCTTTAGGTTGAAACTCTCTGTCTTTGCTCTTCTATTTACATTGATTCTGGCTTTAGGTATCAGGTGTAACAGATCCTGGTGTGACCCTTTCTCTATGCTACTACAGCCGTTTTATAGCGTCCTCAGACTCTTTTAGATATAGGACAACGCTTTGACATTTAGAAGTATTACGTAGTCTCAAAATAGCCTCAAAGTCTATAATTAAACACAAACATTGCGCAGAATCCAGGCTAGCCGATCATTCCATGGGATGATCAGTTGTAGGTCCCAATGCTTGGCGACAGAGGTTATATATTTTTGCTATTTTAATCCATATTACTACTATGGTACTTTCGTATGCAGCCTCATGGATAAAGTCAATGTCAATACGTTTACTAGATAATGTCAACTCCCACTCATACTCTATATTCCTAGAAATGAGACCTGTGTTGTTTGCGTAGGATTTTTTTTTATTTATTTTCAGAGCTTTTTCTTATTTTGTTGTTAGACTTTGCGAAAACTAGATTGAAAATGCTTAATTGAAGCTTCAGTAGACGTAAATCATCTGTACAAGTTCTGCTCGAGAGTAAATTGTACCTCCATCATAATGTTTACTAACTCATCAATTTCAAACTTTGAACTTTGCGAAGCAGTGATTAGTGTTGATTCGTGTCGCAATGGGAGAAGTGTAATAGGGTATCCTGTTGTCTGTCCGTATCCTTCCTATGGTTTCACAGCCAATCATGGGAATATCCTCCCAATGATGATGTAGAAATTGGAACAATCTATTTGACGCTTATTACAGTAGACTGCTTTCATAGTAACATGCAAATGTGTGCTTCACGTGTTCGATTAACTGAAGATTGTTTGTTGTGACTATTGTAGACAAGGAATGATGCACATATAAATTGCATATACTTTTGACAAGACTAATACTAACCTGTCCCGAGTGCAGCGCCAGGAGCCCCCCCAGCTTAACCGGGTCCATGAAGCGAGCGGCATCCTCCTTCACGCTCACCCACACGCAAGTCGAGGGCGCAAGACGGGCGATGGCGGGCGTGCGAAGCGTGGGCGGGAAGACGTTGTGGGAATACAGACTTTCGGGCTGCGAGGACGTGTGGGTTGCTTCTGCCTTCGAGGTTCGGTTGACAGTTGGATGGCGGAGAGGCTGAGCTTGGTTGTGCGGATCGTAATGCGGGTGTGGGGGAGGTCGACGAGGGGCGTGAGGTTCTGAGTCGGCGTCGGAAGGTTGTTGCTTCTGGGGTTGATTGTCTGGATTACGGTGGGGTCCTGGAGGGGTCGTACGAGGGGGTTGGTGTTGAGAGGGAGTGTGCAGCGGGGGACGAGGGACGGGGTCGGGCGCTGTCGTCTCTTCGTGCCGGCCGTACACACTCACGACCTCAACGGTGAAGTCGTCTCCGCCCACGGCTCTCTGCACCGCCGCCACCAACCTGCCTAGGCCGCCCCCGCCCTTCTGCATAGGGGGCGAAAGAAGGATTGTGAGGGGCGTTGACAGCAGTGAAAGGAACAATGACATCTCCTTCCACATGGTGAATATATTTGATAAATTCAATATCAACACATATCACGTGAAATGATTCATTCCCCTTCCTATTTAGACACCTTTGGATCACGGGCGGAAAATCAAGAACGCTGTCACCTCAGGCGTCCATTCCGTAATTATGCTAATAATAAATATGATAATTACCTGGACAACAAAAACAGCAAAGATAACAACAAGAACAATATAAACGATGATAATGTCAATAAGAACAAAAAAGACATTTAACACTACAACAGTAACAGTAAGAAAAACAAAACAACAAAATAATAAGAACTACAAGAACTACCACCTCAAAAAAAAACAAAAAAAAAAACAATATGGCTTAATGTATTAGGTCTTAGTCAGTCAGTGTCTCACCCCGGGAGTCCATCCCCTGGTGAGGTCCGCGGGCGTGGCGGGCGCCAGGGTGACGGAGGCGGCGTGCGCGAGGGCGTCGGGGATCAGCAGGCGGACGTCCACTGTCACGTTGGCCCGCACGCCCGTCTGCGCCCACACGCGGTCGCTCACGCTGAACTGTAGCTCGTATCTGTACGGTGGGGGGGAGGGGGGGGAATGCCACATCAGATTGTTATACGAAATGATTACGTACGTATGTTTCGATATCATCGACTCAAGAGAGATACTTCCATGCTAACAAGCTGATTGCGCCTTTTGATTGTTACATAATTGATTAATTGAAAATAATTATTCTCTAATTTGCAGCTCGTATCTGTCAGGGGGAAAAAGGGCCCGAATTTCAGAAAAAAAGAAGTCATTTCATCTTAATCATGCTAAGACCTCTAGGATATCTGAATATACTGCTAAAAGGGCGAGAGGATTTGCGCATCTGAGTGTCTGGACATAAGCGACAGGTTAATAAGATAATGAGTTCGATTTTTCCCCCATTCGGCCCCTTGCGCTAGCCTGCAACTCGTATATTCCTAGGGTGCTCCGGGTCCAAAAACTAGATTTAA
>NW_028234427.1:6728469-6733469 GCF_977035675.1 Penaeus japonicus | reverse complement strand
ATATGTATATATATATATATATGTATATATATATATAATATAATTATATGTACATTTTAATTTTCATATATAGTTATCGATGTGATCATTTATCTCTGCTTTAGCCTTTACACTTATATATCGTACTGCAACCTCTGAGTCAGATGACGATCCTCCGAGCGGCATCCGAACGAGATGGGCCCTGCTCTCGTTTGGCGCCACCGAGATGCATTAGTGACGTGATTAGTGACGTGTCACAAGAACCGCAATCGTAATTTAACGGACTTATTATTGTATAATTATTTTGATGGTTATGTAAGGATGCCCACATGTCAGATATTTCAATTAGTTAGCTTTTTCAACATATAATTCGAGTCATTTTAGTCCAGTGCGCAACTCACCATTCGTATATCCAATACCCACAATTCCCACAACCACGTAAAAAGCAAGCACCAGTTTCCCACAGGGGATTCTGCTGCCTAATATCGACCCAGCACACCGCTCTGGACTTTGCTTGTTTCAAAAATGCCGGTCGTTATGATTACCAAAATCGCTGTGAATCGACCCACCTCGACCTCCGATCGCCTGAAGATAAATATAGGTGATAACTTTCTCGGTGTAAGAAACCTTTAGGATACTGGGCTTTACCATATGAATTATATTTTAATTGTGGGCAGTTTTTATGTTTTTCGCTTTCTTTGGATTTTAATAAAGTTCCGGTTTTTAAGCTTAGTTAGTTTCTTTTATTGCCTTAAGAATATCCATCCTATCCACCACCTGCTATAATCAAATCTTAATAAGAGATACAAATTGCCTCAGTGTTGATAACAGGTAATGAGTGATGCTCGCGCCAGCGCTACCACAGATGAGCTCATAAGACCATAGCATTGCCTTCCGTAACTGCTTACAAGCTGTTTGTAAGACGCTACAGTACAACCAGCATTTTACTTACACTCATATTTTCTTCCATACTTTTCTTATGTTTCGTCGTCCCATTTCGTTCTTTCTTTCTCTACCTTCCCCCCCTTTCCCCCGTTCTATTAATCTTCGATTTGAATGAACCTTTTATTCAGTACTTTTATGGACAAGCACCGTTAAGAGTTGATGAAACATTCATTATACATCTGCCATTCAAAATATCCAACAGATGGAATCATAAACGACAGATACTTTTTAACATTTTTCAAGGCTCGTTTAATTGCTTTGCCAGATGCCATTTTTCTTGATCTCCCTCTCTGTCTGTCTGTATGTCAGTCCTTCTGGCTGCCTTATTTTCTTTCTTTCTCTCTCTTTATCTCTCTCTCTCTCTCTCTCTCTCTCTCTCTCTATCTATCTATCTATCTATCTCTATCTCTCTCTCTATCTGTATTTCTATCTGTCTCTTTTACACATACTCGCACACACATACTTGCGTACACATACAGTCTTAAGAATATCTTGAATAACTATTATGCCCTATAAAGGGAGTAATGTACACACATAAATAGGATAGACATACAGCTAAGCGAAACTCCGCGTCTCTTGTCTCTGTTAAACCGACCCTTGCAATGAGCGCAACTGCCCCCTCCCCCCTCATCTACAAAGGGAACAAGTTACCCCGAAGCACCACGCCATATTTCGGAACCATCCAGCCAGAGCACCTTTGTTAATGCTTAGATCGTGCAGACCATTCTATAAGTAAGACCGAGATGACTTCAAAATAGAAGAATTAGGGAGAGATGCAATGGGAGCTTAACGTGCCTGTTAGGGTCGATAGATCCCAGTCCACCCTTGTCAGATCTTGAGTCTGTTCCGAGAGGAGTATGGACAAAAGTAAAGAGGCTCAGATCAAATCAATGATAACATATAACTAATCTTTACAAATGCGGAATGGTTGATACCCCTATCTGTCTTGCCTTTCAATCTGCACCACAAGCAACGGGTCACCCAGTCTTGGATTGCACTGTGGCCAGAATGAGATGCTGATATGGCTCCGTAAGTGAGAGTCATGAAGACTTAGATATGGATTATCTACATCTCAGTTGATGTGCAAAAAGAAGCTGAACAATGCTCCTACTATTGTGATATGTATTAACTTTATATTTACTCTTGGTGTAAAGATTTTTGTGTGTGTGGAGGGGGGGGGGGGAATTCTTTTGGATATGACAGAATCATGATATAATAATGATAATGAAAATAACAGAGGTGGTACTCATAATGATGATTATGATAATGTTCCTCATTGGAATAATAAAGACAATAATAATAATAATGATATTTACAATACTAGTACAAATGCCAATGATATTGACGCAAATGATAATGATGATAAGAATGAAAATGATGATGATAATAATGATTATGGTAATAATGATAATACTAATAATAGTAATGATAATCATAATAATAATGATATAGAAATGATAATGATGATAATAATGTTAACGATAATAGTAATCATATTAAAATCAATAATGATAATATTGATAATAATAATAATATTAATATTAATAATCATAATAATAATAATGATAATAATAATAACAACAAAAGTAATGATAATAATAATTATAGTAATAATGATAAATAATAATGATAATGACAAAGTTAAAAATGATAATGATGATAATGATGATTATTAATATGATATTAATAATCACTCCAATGAAGTAATGAAAACGAAAGCCAAAAAAGAAAAAAAGAAAAAAGAAAATAATAATGATAACAATAATAATAAAATTAAAAAAGTAAAAATAAAAGGAATAAAAAGGTGAAAGAAAGTAAGGAAAGCAGGCCTCAGCTTTTCCTACTTCGACGTAAACCTCTCAGTGGCTATGGGGAGCGGGATGAAAACTGAAACGGAGGGTCTAATAACGGCTGCACAAGATCAAAGCCTCTTCTTAAGAAATGACTAGGCAAAAGGGTGTAAAAACGGAGCTGACCCCAAATTTAGCTTATGCGATCAAAGTGATGATGATGATGATGATGATGATGGTGATGATGATGATGATGGTGATGATGATGATGACGATGAGGATGATGATGATGGTGATGATGATGATGATGACGATGAGGATGATGAGGATGGTGGTGGTGGTATTGATGATGATGATGATGATGAGGAGGAGGAGGAGGAGGAGGATAATGATAATGATAATGATATAGATGATGACGTAATGTGACCCTAATGCCATACGTACTGTGTATAAAATTTAGCATGTCACATTGCAACATATACCATCAGTATGTACAGCATCCTTACTGTGTATATAATTTAGCGTGTCACATAGTAGCATATACCATCAGTATGTACAGTGTCCATATAATAAGTGTGACTCCATAGCACGCCATGTCCTTTGCATCTCACGAGGCCAAGTCTCATGACCTGACAACGCCGCATACTATGTGCCCCGCAGAGACTACTCGGTGCCAGGTCCTTCTCTCTCCCTGTTTCCCTCGTGGCTCTTTTTCCATGTACCTTCTGTGTAGAAGTCAAAAGCCTACTGTTGAATCTCTCGGGTTTTGCTTCCACCCGACCTTTTGTTGCTATGGGACACCAATAACCCACAATAATAATAATAATAACTAATAATAATTATGATAATGATGATAAAATAGTGTTGACGATAATATTAGAAATGATGATAATGATAATAACAATGATAATTACAGTGACATTAATAGTAATGATAGTAATTATAGTAATGATGATGATAATAATCATCACCATCATCATCCCATTATCATCATCATCATCATCATCATAACATCAACAACAACAATAGCAATGATAATATTGATAATGATAACGATAGAACAGCTATAATATTTTACTACTAGCAGTAATGGTAAATTTGCTAATGATAATAACAATAATGGTGATAGCAATAATAATGATAATAAAAATGATAAAGAAAATAATGATAATAAAACAATAACATTAGTCCTTAACTTATTACAGGCGATACCAGTAATCATAATGATAATGATGATACTTATCAGTATCAATATGATGATAAAAATAATGATAATAAAGGTAATAGTGGTAATCTCTCCCCCCCCCCAATTCTCTCTCTCTCTCTCTCTCAAACTCTCTATCTCTCAAACTTTCTCTCAAACACTCTCTCTCTCTCAAACTCTCCCTCTCTCTCTCTCTCTCTCTCTCTCTCTCTCTCTCTCTCTCTCTCTCTCTCTCTCTCTCTCTCTCTCTCTCTCTCTCTCTCTCTCTCTCTCTCTCTCGTTTGTCTGCTTTTCCTGCCTCTCCCAGTGAAAGTGCCTATGTACGTGTGATGTGAGCGTGTCAGTCCTGAGATAACAATCTAGCAAGGTAACGCCACTATAACCGGCCTATTACAAATACAATACCCAATTTACGGCTGATCACCAGTATGTGGATGTCGATGAATATACAATGATACGGCTAGAAAACTTCCAGAAAGTTCGAAATGGCTACGGTCGATGCAATTGGAGCCGCGAAGTGAAGCAAACCAACACATGGTCCCACATCACCCCCTTTTGTGATCAGGGAGATAACCAGCACACGTACAGTCTATATATCTGTATATATATGCACACAAAACACACACACACACACACGCACACACACACACACACACACAAAGACACACACACACACACACGCACGCACGTACACACACACACACACACACACACACACACACACACACACACACACACACACACACACACACACACACACACACACAAAGACACACACACACACACACATATGCACACACACACACACATACAAATAGCTATACTGCATATACTTGCACGTAAATTCAATAGAAGTGTGCTTTTGCCTAGTCATTTCAACAAGGACGGTGCATCCCCCGTCTGGATTGTAAAATTTAATCAGAAGAGAAACACAGTAAGACAAACAATTCAAAATAAAGGAATATAAAAAGCAAACAAAATCTGTCGCAGTTGAGGAAGACGCCCGGGATGTGGATGTTCAATTGATGTAGTTCTTTACCTCAATTCCTGATGGGGAAGATGACATGCAAAACTTCCGAGAT
>NW_028234427.1:6720969-6723469 GCF_977035675.1 Penaeus japonicus | reverse complement strand
ATATATATATATATATATATATATATATATATATATATATATATATATATATATATATAAATTCACGACCTTTAATCCTACACTTTCATGCTTCTCTGAGTGAATCATAATGTTTTCCATGTCATTTCTGCAACATTATCGTATTTACACACTCTTTGTTCGAGGCCCCCCCCCCAAAAAAAAAAAAATATATATATATATATATATTTATATATATATATATAAAAGTATTTCATAACTTTAGGAAATAATCTAATAGTTTCAATTGTTTTTTCCTATTGGCAGAATAAAGAACACAATCAAAATACCAGATGTAATAGCAGCAATAGTCTTAGTAATGAAAGTAAATGTGGCAGGAAGAATTAGAGTAATAATATCAATAATAAAAATGATATTGATAATTATCAGAAGAGGAATATTGTTAAAGCAATAATGATAGAATTGGAATAATATGAATCGTGTTTAGATTAAAAGGATGATCAGCTTAGTGTAGCAGTTATTGTATTGCAGTTATTTTAACTCTTCAGTGTTACCATTTGTTTATTATAGTATTTATCATGATCATTATTATTATTATCTTTTGATATCGGTATTATTATTCATGCTATAATAATCGAAATTATAATAATGTTAACGTTAATAATGATAGAAATAAGGATAATGGTTGTTACTATCACTATTACTCTTATCTTTTTCATCATTATATATTTATTTCAGCAATGATCATTATTATCATGGCATCATTCTTATCATCACTATTGTTATTATCTAGTTTCATTATTTTTGTTATCATCATCAATATTTGAATTGTTATTTATTTTTTATCATTATTATAATCCTTACCACTATTATTATTATCATACTTGCTGTTTGTGTCATTACTATTATCATTATCCTCATTATTATTAGTAGTAGTATTAGATGTACTATTAATTTTGCTGTTATTATTATCTTTTATCATTAACATTAATATTTTTATCATCACCATTTTCATGTTTAACATACTTATCATTGTCATCATCATTTTCATCATTGCTATTATCATTACTACTACTATCATTATCATCATTACTATTATCATAATCATAATCATTATCATTGATATCATTATTATCTTCATTATTATCAACATAATCATTATCATGATTAGTAGTAGTAGTCGTACCATATTTACTAGTGTCGTCATTATCATTATTATTACCATCATTGATAACAACAATATCATCATTATCATCAATACTATAACCATTATCATAATCATTATCATGAACATTATCGCTCTTATTATCATTATTATTGTTATTGATAATATTGTGTTTGTTATCATATCCTATATTTATCATTCATTTTATCACGTCAGTTATCTTTATTACTGTTAGTATCATCATCATTGTCATTATATGTGTATTATCAACCTGATTATCATTAATATCAGCTTTATTACTTTGTTATTATCGTGATCACTATCACGTTTACGTTTTGGTTATTATTATTTGTTCGTTTATATGATTTGCACTGTCATAAAGATCAAAAGTATTGTCATGAAGACGAAATATTTCCCTTTCTTTCTAACATTCCTTACCATCCTTGCTTCTGCATTGATAATCTGTACTTTTTTAATCATAAACTAGAACAAATTAAAAACAGAAAACCATATAGGCTCTAGAAAGCCTTAATATATCTGAAAAAATCTAGAGAATTGTCAATCAATAAACCTTACTATCAATATGAAAGGATCTTATCAACAAATTTATCAAAATTTATTAGTCATTTTTGCAACTGTTTTTTTTTATCTATTTTTCTTCTTCTTCTTCTTCTTTTTTGCGCTTTTCATCAAACTTCATGTGGTGTGAAGCAGATTAGGTAGGAAGAGATTATATACCTACATCCATGTTAATCTATGTTACTTCTATCTATATCTATATCAGGTGATCAATCAATTTATATCTATATCTATTTATCTTTTTTCCACAATGTCATTGACGCTATTATAATCACCGTCACCCGTGATCATGAATGAACCGGGTAGTCACCACCAAAAGCAGCCGTTGACGTAAACTACAATCAAAGCTCCTCTCATCGCGTCGCCTCTTTCCGCCACCTTACCCTCTCCCGTCCTCATCGCGGCCTCACTCTCTCTGCCACTTCCTTGCCGCACTGACCTGCGTCTTCCACAGGTAGACCGTCTTGGCCGCCGGCCGCATGCGGTTGTCGTTGACGTCGTCGACGACGACCGTGACGACCTGCGTGGCCGACATGCCGCCCGCGTCGCGCACCACAACGCCCACCGCCAGTTGCCGATGCTCCTCGCGGTCCAGCTTGCCCAAGGTCCACAGCTCTGCGCCCCCGCGCCCGCTGTCCGCCTCTGGAGGGGGTGGGGGGGGTGAAAGGGGCGGAAGGGTCGGGGAGAGGGAGACAGGAAGGGAGAGGCGATGGGTAGAGGGAGGGAGAAGGGCGGGGAAGAGAAGAAGAAACACAGTTAGTACCGAGCCCGCCGCCC
>NW_028234427.1:6683469-6695969 GCF_977035675.1 Penaeus japonicus | reverse complement strand
GGTGGGAGGGTTGGAGGGAGGGAGGGAGGGAGGGTGGGTGGGAAGGTAGGTGGGTGGGAGGGAAGGAGAGAAGGGAGAGTGTGAAGGTGGGGTGAGTTGAGAAGGATGGTGGGCGGGAGGGAGGGATGGAAGGAGGGTGGGTGGAAGGGAAGGAGAGAAAGGAGAGTGTGAAGGTGGGGTGAGGTCGAAAGGAGGGAGGGAGAGAGGGAGAAACTGAGAGAGGGAGGGAAGGGTTGGAAGAATGGGAGGGAAGGAGAGAGGAGGAGAGGGAACGAGGAAGGAGAGGGGAAAATGGAGGGAGGAAGGGAAGGGTGGGCGTAAGTGTGGGAGGGAGGGAGTAGGGTTGGATGGAGGGAAGTAGGGAAGGTGGGCGGGTTGGATGAACGGAGGGAAAGGCAAGAAGGCAAGAGGGTAGAAAGGAAGGGGCAGGGAAGTGAGAGAGGAAGATAGGGAGAAGGGGGAAGGTTCCTAAGTGTTCTAAGGGATTCTATAAATCTATATCACATGGGAATTAAATAGTAATGTTAAGAACAATAAAAGTATAATAACAACAACTCTAATGATAATGGTGTTGATAATCATTAATGTGATATCATTAATGATAGATCATGGCAATTATGTCATTATCATTTTCTCTATCATCATAATTGCTCTTCTTGCTGTTCTCATGGCTGTTATCATTTTTGCTTTTGTGATAATGATAATGATAACAGACATAATGCTATTAATAATGATAATAATAGTAATGATCAACGTAATAACAATGATATTAGCAGTGATAATGATAAGCATGATAACAATGATGATAGTAATGACAATGATAGTAATAATAACAATACTGATAAAAATATTGATGATGATAATACTAATGATAATAATAACAGTTATGATAATAATTATGTAAATAATAGTAGCAATGGTACTGATAATTACTACTATTATTATACTTATAATGATGATGATGGTGATAACAAAGAAATAAAGATAATTATGATTATGAGATAAGAAATGAGGATAAAAAAAATAATATCATCATTTTTTATAATTACTAATGTTATTATTATTCTTGCTATCCTTATCATTTTGTTGTTATTATTGTTATTATCATTATCATTATTATCATCGTTATTCTTGATATTATCATTATTATGATTGAAATAATAATAATTATCACTATTATCATTATTATTATTATTATTATTATTATCATCATTATTATCATTGTTACTATCATCATCATCATCATCATTATCATCATCATCATTATTATTGTTGTTATCATGATCATTATTATTATTATCATTATTATTATTATCATTGTATTATTAATATTATTATTATCATTATCATCATCATTATAATCATTACTATCATTACTGTTACTGTTAACCCTTACCATTATCAAATTCAAAAAGTTTATCACAATTTGTGCTAATAACGGCGGAGATGAAAAAGATAATGATCGTGATAATCATAAAGAAGAGGTATATTTCCTGTCAAGTTTCAATCTCTTCCATGTACGTGATAAAACTTTCCTCATTTCATCTTTCTGCAGACATCATTTTCCTTCTTCTTCTATTCTTTGCTCATTCTTTATTTTTTTTCCCTCCTGTCTTTTGTATTTTTTTATTTTTTATCTTTATTTATTTTTTTTTTTTTTAGTTTGTTTTTTTTCTTTCCTGCATTTTAAGTACTAATGTATGCTATCCTTTCTTTCGAATCTCTTCCTTCTCTTTCACGTTCGTATGTCCTATTTCATCCTCACATTTTACACAATATGCTCATTTGTCTTTAAAACACACAATATATTAATTTAACTTTCATTCTCCCTCACCCTGTCTTTCTTCATCTCCTTCATTCCCACTTTATGTTTTTTTTTATCTCTCTCTCTCATTTTTTTTTCTTTTTTTTCTTAGATATTTTCGTTTTTCACAAGTCATTTTTTCTTTTCGTTTATTTTCAACATTCTCTTCTAAGTACTTCTCTCTCTTCCCTTTTAGTTCTTACACTCAGTTATACTGGAAGAAAATATCTAATTTCACCCTCCTCCCTCTCTTCCCCTGTTTCCCTCTCCCCCCCTTCCATCTAACCCCTCGCCTTCTATTCAGTCCCTTCCCTCCAACTTAGCTTCCCCCCCCCCCCTTCTACCTAATCCCTCCTTCTCTACCTAGCTCCGTCGCCTCCTCTCTTAATCCCTCCTCCTTCCACCATCTTCCTCCCTTCTTACACTCTTCCTCTCCCTCACTCACTCCATTCCTCCCCTCGCGTCCTCCCTCGCCCTCAGCCTCCTACGCTTCCATCCGCCTACTCTGCCCCCACTCCTCCCCCCCCCCCCCCTTTCCACTCGTCCCCCTTACCCCGAACCACCTACTCATGTTCTCTCTATATAAAAATAAAACCGATTGAATTTCATTCGTTAGCGTGATCAAGAGTAAAATGTAATAATGAATGTCTCTGTGTCTCTTTGTCTGGCTGTTCGTCTCTCCCTCTCTCTCTCTCTCTCTCTCTCTCTCTCTTTCCCTCTCTGCCTCTCTCTCTCTCTCTCTCTCTCTCTCTCTCTCTCTCTCTCTCTCTCTCTCTCTCTCTCTCTCTCTCTCTCTCTCTCTCTCTCTCTCTCTCCTTCTTTTTCTCTTTAACGATTACGAAAGCAATACTGTCTTTTTGTTTTCTTCTTTTTTTTTTCTTTTTTTTTTTTTGAAAACAGAAAGGAAAATATCTTCCTTTATCAGCCTACGAGAAAAGGAGGACATGGCAATATGGAAATAAATGAATAAAGAGCCACCAGATATATCATCCGCCACATTATCTGAGGATTCAGTTGAATACGGGTATACATTTTTCAATTATTACGGGATATCATATAATGCTCAGTTATCAAAAAGGGGTCAGTGGATAGGAAAACTGAACGGAACACAAAGAAGAAATATACAAAAATATATAGGGAATAGGGAACTTTGATATGTATCCGTATCCAATTTATGTTAAGTAATTTTGCACGGAAGGATTTCATCGAAAGGAGTTTGTACACTTGGGATAATAACTTGCAACCACCTTTAAGATTATATAAATCAACAACCATATCATAATGCCCTACAGTGTTAGATGGGTAACAAGAAATATCACAGTCACTCGTCCCCCAGACAGAGTTCACAGGCAACAGAACAGCTGGATGATTGCGTAATCTCGTGGCCTAATGCTGCAATTCACGCAGAAAAACGTATGAATGAGACTTAATAACAAACAGCACGAGAGATGCCTTTGACGCGATTCGAACTACATCTTCATCAGAAATGTAATTCGAAACGCACCAATTACATCTAATTGTTTTGTAAAGTTAATAAAACTCATTCATACCTTTTTCTACCTTTGTTTACTGCGATTGATATTACTCGATTTCTCCCTAGTGTTAGTCCTTTTTAGTATCATCAGTATTATAATTATTGTTCAATACTATTTATACTATTAATTGTATTGTTATAATGATAGTCAAACGAATAATAATGATAATGATAATAACAATGGTAATGATAATGATAATAACAATGGTAATGATAATGATAATAACAACGGTAATGATAATGATAATAACAATGGTAATGATAATGATAATAACAATGGTAATGATAATGATAATAACAATGGTAATGATAATGATAATAACAATGGTAATGATAATGATAATAACAATGGTAATGATAATGATAACAACAATGGTAATGATAACGATAATAATAGTAATAATAATCATTATCTTTATTATCATTATAACTCTCATCATTACTATCATTATTTCTTATCATTTTTATCTTATTAGTGTTTATTTGTTGATATATCTAATTATCTATTTATCTATCTATATGTCTATTTATTCACATATGCCTGACCACTCACCCTGTCTGTCACCTGTACCAGGAAGCGGAAGCCCCGCCGGTGCGTCTCGTCCTCGAAGTCTAGCGTCTTGCGGGCGTAGAGTTGCCCGGCGCCGCCCGCGGTCCGCAGCCCGAAGTGCTCCCACCCCCACCCGCTGCCCTCCATCACCTGTGGGGGGGAGGGATGCGGGGGGGGGGGGGAGAGGGATATCAATTAGCAACTGATAGTAATAGGTTCTTTATTTAATTGCTTGTAGGGAATTGGTAAGGAAAAAGGATTATTACAAATTTTCTCTTTGCCCACCGCCTTGTCGAGGAGGGGGGGGGGGGGATTAATGGACAAATTATTGTTCTTATTTCTTGCGGTAAGGTTTGGCTGGAAAAAGAAAATTATTACAACTTTAGTGTTCCTACTCCTATCCGATGTCCTCCATCAGCCTAGAGCTTGTAGAAGCAACCAAATATCTTGTACTTCATATTACATTTCAATATATCCGCTATCATGTGGTGAATATTCTTGTACGTAGGTGTCCCCCTTGTACGGTTAGGATTCCTACCCCGTACCCCCCCCTAAACACCCCACCCCAACCACAATATGAAGAGAAGATACGCCAACGCAATACAGTAAACTATTCACCAAGGCATGATAATCATAAATTCTCATTAATGCCTTCTCAGAACTTGTCTTAATGACATCTGTGCAGAAGTCAGATAATTAGTTAGCAAATGAACTCTCCAACGTTGTCACTAAGCGCAAGGACAGAGAGGAAACAATGCGCGGGCGTCGTTATTGGTTTCAAGCTCCGAGCAATATCTGACATCATCTTGACATCAAAGACGTCACTCAGTTCTTGGAATGAAAAGAACAAAGGGTTGTATTAAGAGAAATGGAAGGGGAGGGAGGAAGGCAAAGGGGAATGGAAAATCATGATTCGTTTTGCAGAAGTTGGATATCACTAAAGGCGATATGTATTTGTGAGCATGCAGGCATGAGTGCGTGTGTGTGTGTGTGTGTATTAGCATGCATATCTATTTCCGTACGGTTGTGTATGTATGTACAGATGGATGTATTTGCATATATTTGTGCTCAGACACAAACGCGCGCGCACACACACACACACACACACACAAACACACACACATAAACACACACACACACACACAAACACACACACACACACAAACACACACACACACACACACCCACACACATGGAAAGAGAGATGAATGCATGAAGGGGCTGTTCAATTTTACCGTTTCTACAAAATGATGCCGATGCTTATTATATAATTGCCGATTTAGGCACAGTTGCTGATCCTCACCGTTGAGATGAAGTCATATTATTATTATCCCCACCCTTGTCTTATACCAGTATATATAGTTTGCATAATGTATATACAGAGTATAATTTCATATATTCATTTAGTACGAACGAAGTACTCCATCAACATAAACACAGTTTGGATGTGACATAGGGCAATAAAACATATAATACAAAATGGATAAAAACGTCAGTTCATTAATTAAATTGAAATGCAGATATGCTAACCGTTAATATTTGAAGCCAGCAAAACCAGTTCCTCTACTATGTTACTTTTTGCTCAACCGTTTGTTGTTGTAAATAATGTATGATTTGTACCACATAATTTCTTGCATTTTGCTTGAACGGAGTTTGATCCTTCGTTCAGTTACATTATTTTTTATTTTGAAGGTAAATACATGTGAGTCTCACTCAGGTATCTATCACAACTGTGGCTTGAGGGTAAAGCAGTGTCAAGTCTGATTTCATCCGATGGGAAATCTTACTTATTCTCAAGCAACTTGCAAGCAATCGCAGATTTCTCTGCATCACTCCAGTGGAAGCAGAGCGTAAATGCTCAACTGCTGGTGTCAAGTACTACAGTAAGTGTTATTTTCGAGCATTTATTGCAGTGCTGTAGGTACCATCTCCAGCAATATATATTTTAGCTGAAAAATTTTATATAAATGGTAAGATGGCGGTATCATTTTTATTGCTGGCTCGTATCCAAGGGTTGCTATGTTCATATGAATTGAACGTCACAAATATTTGCAGCAGGAATTCCTCATTCCACTCTGCCACCTGTTCAGAGAAGACCAACATTTCTAATGCATATAAAAGTTTGGCCACATAATGAGCACTCCCGATTGTTCCCGGTTGACGCCAGCGTTGTGCATTCCCGCTCCTTACTGGTTGCACAGACACAATGATGGTTGCCAACTCACAGGCTTCTTCATGATGATTTGGCGGGAGCCGATTCCAGGCGTGCTTTTCAGGACTTGTTGCGATTATTGCACTGTTCCTTTTATCATGTTTATAATGCTGTGATTTGTGGTCTGACAATCTTACAATATTTGTACTTCTGTCTAATATCTGTCTGTTGGTCTGGAATTTCTTGAATTCCAGAGTACCCTTGCTCAAGTGACACGATGAGCAAGTATAATTTCTAGAATATGGAGCCTACCTGCATCAGTAAATCAAGTGAAATAATACTGTATTTTAGCCCCACATCGCATTTTTTCATTAGATGTTCTCTCCTCTTAACCGTCCTCTAAGAAATGTTTCTTTTCTTCAAGCTACTTCACTGTCTCTTGAACGTCTCTATCAACAGGTGATATTTCAAAAAGGTACTGAAAATTTTCCTTAAATATATTACATTTAACTTCCATCCTTTGTGACTTTTGCTCTCAGTTTTCTTCAAGGTCACCCCACTCTCTTCCCAGAGTCATCATCTTCTCTTCAACTTTGCTTGCTTTTAAGTAATATGTTTGTTCACCGCCAGAAGACCAACACAGCTTTGTATGTCCCCTTTGTTACATCTCAGCATTGATCACAAAGCTCACATGAAATACTCTATTCCCGAAGAGCAAGGTAGTTTCGTAAGTCAAGATGATACTCGGTGTCTAATCAAATAGACAGAAGCTCCTGTTTGATTCCTTTTTGTCAAGCTGCGAGCTGTGCAGAGGCTTCGTGTGAAGAAACTTCGATAGACTTTTAATCATATACATAACTTAAAAGGCACAGCTAAATTCCCCTAGCAGAGCCATAAGCGCTCTGGAAAAATACAAAATAATCGAGTTGAACAAAAGGTATTTTGTAGAGAAATCAAAATGGAACACGAATCCCAACCTACAGATCGATAAGATACGTAAGCACACTCAAATAAAATCATAAACACAATTCAACAAGCATGACAAATCTACCCATGCAATAAAACTAATAGGAAAGTGTAGCTCACTCTCTCGACGTAATGACTGGCGGTGTCGAAATTCAGTGCCTTAAAGATTTGCTTAACAGAGTGGAAATATCCTTGTGATCAGTATTATGATTAGAGGGAGGAAGACGTAAAGAATGGTGGTTATCCTGAAATTCAGAAATAGTTTACTATGTGTCGGTATAACGTAATGGACGCGTAAGGAGGCGACAAACGCTCGACCTGACCCTGAAGGAGAAGTATTAAGCGATGTCGAGGCATGACTCACTAGCCCTGTAGAAGTAGTTGGTATCTCAGCATAATATATAGAAGGCGCAATGAGGCGAGGAGGGCGCGACCTGACCTTGAAGGAGAAGTGTTAAGCGATGTCGAGGCATGACTCACCCTGTAGAAGAAGTGTTAAGCGATGTCGAGGCATGACTCACCCTGTAGAAGAAGTGGTTGGCGGTGTCTCGGTCGGACGCCGTGATCTCGAGGATGGTGTCGTCGGGCGGGGGTCCGGCGCCCCACGTCTCGGGCACCTTGAGGTCCCACTGTGGGCGGGCGAGGCGGGGCGAGTTGTCGTTCACGTCCGTTAGGCGCACCAGTACTGTGCCCGTCCCTAGGAGGGGAAGGGGAGAAGAAGCGACATCATGTCCGGGAGAAAGAGAGAAAGAGACATGGAAGATGTAATTTCAGAAAAAAAAAAGACTGAGAGAGGAAATGAAGAAGCCAGACAGAGAGACGATAAAGCGGGGGAGAAAAAAAAGAGACAGAAGGAAGGAGGTTAAAGTGTGAAAGGAAAAGAGAAATAGAAGGAAGGGATGGTGCAATATCAAGATAAAGATGCAAGATAAAGTGAAATATATAACTTAAGACAGCAAAGGTGTTTGAAAAAAGATGTTGAAGTAAAGATATGATCTGAAAGTAAAATAGAGATGGTGAGAAGAGAAGACAGAGAGAGAGAGAGAGAGAGAGAAGAGGGGGGCGGGGGAAGATAAAGAGAGAGAGAGAGCTAAAGAAAAAAATGGATGTTTATCTCTCTCTCTCTCATATATATATATATATATATATATATATATATATATATATATATATATATATATATATATATATATATATATATATATGGAGAGAGAGAGAGAGAAATAGAAAGTGAAAAAGAAAGAAATAGAAAGAGAGAATAAATCGATAGATAGATAGATAGATAGATACAGATATATACAGAGAGATGCAAACTACAGCATCTACAAATATTCATACATGTCGAGGATTGAGAGACATGGAACACAAACAACGAGGCTCTCCAGGGAAGCTCTACGAGCCAAAAAATATTCTTTCCTGTTGGTGTCACAAGAGATATTTGCGCTCGTGGTCTCTCGTCCTCGCAAGAGCTCTTGAGTCGGAGGTCTCATAGCTTTGTCCACATTTTCCTCTGAACCTTTTTTCTAGTGCGTGCATGTTTGTATTCAGGGTGTGTGCATGTGTTTGAATGGGAAGGATTGTGTGTGTGCTTGCATAGGTAAGAGCATGTGTGTGTGTGTGTGTGTGTGTGTGTGTGTGTGTGTGCTTGTACGTGTATGTGTAATCAGTGGTTGTGTACGGCTATACATATATTTGCATGTCCTTAGGAATGTTTAAACGAGCGTACTTGTTCGCGCGCACGTATATTTTAGCGATGTTTATATTCGTAGTCAGTGTCTTTTGACCAGTGATTCTCAGGTACTCTTGGTGGGGATTCCGTGGATTGGCGATAAAAAAAAAACTTTGATCATAGTCATTTTTTCTTCTTCAAATACCACCCTTTTAACCTTCCACTGAAACCCTCTCCCCCAAATATCCCTCCTCGCCGTCCTCTCTGCTGAGGCCATACCTTTGGTCTTGCCCCTCTCCTTGCCCTTAAGTCCTCCTCCTCCCCTCCACCATCTCCTTGCCCCTGATCCCCCTCCAAGCCCTGAGCCCCCCTCCCTGCCCCTAAGCCCCCCATCCTGCCCCTCAGCCCCCTCCCAGCCCCTGAGCCCCCTCCTTACCCTTGAGCCCCCTGCCGTCTGAGGCGACCACCTGGATGGTGTACTCCGGCGTGGTCTCGCGTGGTCTACCATAGAGCCCCCCCTCCTTATCCTTGAGCCCCCTCCAAGCCCTGAGCCCCCCTCCCTGCCCCTGAGCCCCCTCCTTACCCTTGAGCCCCCTGCCGTCTGAGGCGACCACCTGGATGGTGTACTCCGGCGTGGTCTCGCGTGGTCTACCATAGAGCCCCCCCTCCTTATCCTTGAGCCCCCTCCAAGCCCTGAGCCCCCCTCCCTGCCCCTGAGCCCCCTCCTTACCCCTGAGCCCCCTCCCTCCCTGAGAGCCCCCTCCTACCCCTGAAGAGAGCCCCCCTCCCTACCCTGAGCCTCCCTGCCCTGTGAGCCCCCCGCCGTCCTTACCCCCGCCGATCCGGGCGACCACCTGTGTACTCGAGCCCCCTCCAAGCCCTGAGCCCCCCTCCCTGCCCCTGAGCCCCCTCCTTACCCCTGAGCCCCCCTCCCTGCCCCTGAGCCCCCTCCTTACCCTTGAGCCCCCTCCCTACCCCTGAGCCCCCTCCTTACCCCTGAGCCCCCCTCCTTACCCCTGAGCCCCCCTCCCTGCCCCTGAGCCCCCTCCTTACCCTTGAGCCCCCTCCAAGCCCTGAGCCCCCCTCCCTACCCCTGAGCCCCCCTCCTTACCCCTGAGCCCCCTCCAAGCCCTGAGCCCCCCTCCCTACCCCTGAGCCCCCTCCTTACCCCTGAGCCCCCTCCTCCAAGCCCCTCCTTACCCTTGAGCCCCCCTCCCTACCCCTGAGCCCCCTCCTTACCCCTGAGCCCCCTCCAAGCCCTGAGCCCCCCTCCCTACCCCTGAGCCCCCTCCTTACCCTTGAGCCCCCCGCCGTCCGTGGCGACCACCTGGATGGTGTACTCCGGCGTGGTCTCGCGTGGTCTACCATAGAGCCCCCCCTCCTTACCCTTGAGCCCCCCTCCCTGCCCTTGAGCCCCCTCCTTACCCCTGAGCCCCCTCCTTACCCCTGAGCCCCCTCCAAGCCCGGACCCCCCCCCTGAGTGGACTACCATAGAGCCCCCCCTCTTACCCTATGAGCCCCCCTCCTGCCTTGAAAGGCCCCCTCCTTCCCCTGAGCCCCTCCCTGCCCCCCAGCCCCTCCATACCTTGAGCCCCCTCCTTCCCCCTGAGCCCCCCTCCCTACCCCTGAGCCCCCTCCTTACCCCTGAGCCCCCCTCCCCACCCCTGAGCCCCCTCCTTACCCTTGAGCCCCCCTCCCTACCCCTGAGCCCCCCCCCTTACCCTTGAGCCCCCCGCCGTCCGTGGCGACCACCTGGATGGTGTACTCCGGCGTGGTCTCGCGGTCGAGGCAGCACAGCGCCGTCCGCACCTCGCCCGTGTGAGGCTCCACGGCGAAGATGGCCTCCCCGGACCGCTCCTCGATCACGTTCTTCTCGATGGAGTAGCTGAGGCGGGCGTTGGTGCCCTCGGAGGCGTCGTCGGCGTCCCACGCGGAGATCCTCACCACCGGCAGGTCTGCGGGAGGCGAGAGGCGGGGTCAGTGCGCTTCAGTGGGAGAGTCTGGTTTGCAGGGCGGGGTGTCCAGGTCAGGGGAAAGAGCCTCAAGTCTGGTAAGTCTGGTCTAAGGGAGAAAGATCGGTCTAGGAGAGAGACCATGTAAGTGTCTGGGTCTACAGGAAGTGTGTAATTTCCAGTTTTGGAAAAAAAGTTAGGACTTAGGAGAGTTTATTTTACTTTATTTATTATCTATTTATTCATTTATTTATTTATTTATTATAATTTTTTTTTATTATTATTATTTTTTTTTTTTGGGGGGGGGCTGTAAAACGCAATGTCTAGACAATGCTATGACTTGGAGTGTATCTTAATTCGAGGATGACATAATTTTGAAAATAAAACTTTAAAACTTAAATATTTAAAGGCTGGTATTGTCGGCGTCTGCGGTGGAATCAATCTAAAGTATTAAGTCTGTAAAATCTGTTTTAGAAGAGAAAACGTCAAAATCAGAGGGAGAGGGAGAGGGAGAGGGAGGGGGAGACCGGTGGAGGATGGGAAGAAAGAGCGAGGATGAGAGCGTGATGGATATGGTAGCGGTGGGAAGCTTACAGTAAGTGGAAAAAGATGAAAGAGATATTGGGCCATAATTGAGAAGAACAAAGGAGTGAAAATGGACCAAGGAGAGAGGGAGGGAGAGAGAGAGAGAGAGAGAGAGAGAGAGAGAGAGAGAGAGAGAGAGAGAGAGAGAGAGAGAGAGAGAGAGAGAGAGAGGGGGAGGGAGGGAGGGAGAAGGAGAGTAGGAGTAAACAGAAAAGTAATGTATATACGTACTCTCTCTCTCTCTCTCTCTCTCTTTTTCTCTCTCTCACACACACACACAAACACACACACACACATAAATATATACATATATAAATATATAGTTCAACCGATACATATACCCTCCATAAAACCCCGATCATAATAAAAGCCAACAAATGACCAAGTCCTTCAACACATTCTCAGATTCTGGATCGTCATTATAACTTCGAGGACAGCGACCGGTTAGCAAGCGCTTGGGAGCGGTAATTCGTCTCTCTCTCCTTCCCCTTCTCTTTCTTTCCTCCTACGCTCATTCTCTGGCCTTCATGCTTTCCCTTCTTCCCTCTCTCTCTCTCTCTCTCTCTCCCCTCCGTCTCCTGCTCCCCACTCTCTCTCCCTCTCCTCCTCCTCCCTCTCCCTCTCCCTCTCCCTCTCCCTCTCCCTCTCCCTCTCCCTCTCCCTCTCCCTCTCCCTCTCCCTCTCCCCCTCCCTTTCCCCCCCCCTCCCCCTCTTCCCTCCTCCCTCTCCCTCTCCCTCTCCCTCTCCCTCTCCCTCTCCCTCTCCCTCTCCCTCTCCCTCTCCCTCTCCCTCTCCCTCTTACTCTCCCTCTCCCTCTCTTTCTCCCTCTCTCTGCTTTCATTGCGCAAGATTGCATAAATGTGGCCATGTTGCAATCTTATTTTCCTTTCCGTTTTGACATGATTGCACCATTTAAGGAGATAAATGTCTTTCGTAAAAACAAGTCCCAGTGAAACAAAGAACTTCCTTAAATAGCCGATTCAGAAAGTTTGGTCATTATCTAGAACATAATGTTTGTCAGAATTGAGAGCAATATATGATTATGAAAATCACACCTGACGAAATAGAATGATTTAATAGAAATTATTATTGTGAAACAAATATTGACGTTCTGTCTTCCAAGATATCATTTACGAAACTGACCAACAGCAATGGACAAAATTGCCCACAAAATTGCAAGAATCATGACACCGTGCGGAAGCGTATTGCAGACCTTGATGCACGTTGACCCCAGTAAGGTCACGATCCTAGATGGTGTGCCAATCAAGATTATAAGTGACACCCACAC
>NW_028234427.1:6670969-6673469 GCF_977035675.1 Penaeus japonicus | reverse complement strand
CTCCCGCACCGTGGCGAACATGGTCGTGTTGGAGAAGACCGGAGCGTTGTCGTTGATGTCCTTCACGAAGACCGTGACCTCCGTCTCCACCACGTGCACGGGGCCTCCTCCCTCTCTCTCTTCCAGCTCCTCCATCGGTCCTGCCCAGCTTTCCTCACGCTCATTACTTCCTCTTCCACCCTTGTGAGCACAACTCCCGCCTTCCAGGAGAAAGGCCTTGTATGGCACCATTGTGGGCGTGGGCGCTCTAACGTCCCATGCGCCCCTGCTGTAAGGATTGTCTCGCGCGTGTCGGCTCCCAGCTTTAGTGTCGTCCCTTAAGCTTGCCTTAGTCCATTCGGACCTCCGGCTCCGTCCTGGTGTGTTCTGGTTTCTGGTTCTTATCTCATTCAGGGCAGCGAGGTCCCCGGGCCGTCTGCTCCCGGTTATCTGCTGCGGATCTCGTCTCGGGTTAGTGATATGGAAGCTCTCTCTTCCATGGCTTGCGAAGGGGCTGGGGGAACGCGGCATGTGGCAGGCTTGTCTATTCGTTTTATGATCTTGATCTCTGAGACCTGACGGCGCTACGTCGACAATGGGAGCGGAGGACGAGGGATACGTAACATCTTCCTCTGCATATTTCAACTCACCAGGCATTTTATGTTCTCCCTCCTGTTTTTCTTTTACTGTCTTACCGAGTCTTGTTATTTTCTTCTCCGTTTTCCTCTTTTCCTTTATTTTGCTAAATGATTTTTGGTTGGGCATCATATTCGATCGTGGGACGAATAAAGCTTTAGAAACCGATTTCTCATCCTGAGAAGTGAATTCATTCCCCTTTTTCTCCGTGTCAGTACTTAGACGTTCAGTGGCGACAGTACCTCTAACGCTCTCCGCACTGGTCGCCGGACGTGATTTAGAATTAAGTAACTTATAAAACCTGTTTCCCGTGCCGGCTGTGGTCGTCGGTCTTTGTGCGTGAACGTCGACTTCATCTCCTAAGCTTCTAAGTGGATTTATATCTCGTGTTGCTGCTGCTGCTTCTGGCTTCCCCGCTGCTTCTATTTCCAAATGTTGATCGCGAGGGGTTTCGTCAGACACATTCCGTCCTGATTCTTCTCGCTTGCGTTTTTTACCTCTAATTTTAGACCGGAGCCATTCTTTGCCACTGTCTCCCTCTCGTCTTCTCTCAAACACCTGTTTCTGAGTCCTGTCAATCTCTGTAGCTCTCGACGGTCTCATAAGGTATGGTGGTCTTCGTCCTCGTCCACCAACATGGTCGTCTGCCGCAGTAGCGTCCGTGGGCTTGTCGTCGTGACGTCCCCACGACACTTTAACGCCAGGGTGGTGATAACCTCCTTTTGGGCGTCGCCGCTGGTCGTGCTCCCCCTCCAGAAATGTGTCGTCCAGGTCGGGTAGCTCTCCCGCCGCCTGGCCGTCCCGCACCTCCACCTTCAGTTTCCAGACGGACTTCCCATGTGGAGGGTCACGGTCGACCGCCTGTTGATGGTGAAGAGACGAGGCTATGGTGAGCAATGGGCTTTAAAAGAAATATGTTCATTTCTCCCATAAAAGTGATCTGAATTTAGAGTAAGAAAAAGGATGAACAATAACGATAATGACGATGATAATGATTAGAGTCATAATAATGATAATGACTATTTATAATGCTAATAGAAATAGTAATAATGAAAACCGATAGAATTGTTCATAATCAAAATTACGATTCTGAATGATTATAACTTTTGCTGACCGTGTTTTGTTGAAGAGAAGTGTAAAAAATATTGATCATGATACAAAACAGAGATAGAAGGTTCTGTAAAGGGACAATGGTTGGGGATGAGGGAATGGAGGGAAAAATAATTATGTTGGCAAATGATAATAATAACAATGGCAATAATGATGGCAGTAACAATAGTACCACTGATGAGAATGATAACAGTAATATTAGTGATGACGACGATAATTGCAATGATACTAAAAATAGGATTAATAATGATGTTGAAATTCTTGACGATGATACCAGTAATAAGAAAGATAATAATAATAATCATGAAAAAGATACCGATGATAATGATGATAATGACAGTGATAATAATAGTAACAATGATTATGAGAATAATGTTAGTGATAGAAATAACGGCATTAATGATTAAAGTTACAACGACTTTAATAAGGATAACAATGACAATAGGTATGCTTGGGGTCACTTACTTATTATATATTATATATATATATATATATATATATATATATATATATATATATATATATATATAATGATAATAATAAAATTGGAACTGATGCCAAAAACCCTTGGATCGGAATTGCATTTAAAACCAAAACAACAACAAAAAACATTAAAATATTCTGTAATTTTCACACTTTTTATGTTACAATACATGTCAAAAGTTATGATAATAAAATATTGGTAATACTAATACTAATAATGATTTAATATTAAAAATGACAACAACAACATTGGTAATGATCATAATGATGATATTAAACGTAGTAATGACGA
>NW_028234427.1:6645969-6650969 GCF_977035675.1 Penaeus japonicus | reverse complement strand
AAGGTAACGCCAGGGGTGGGGTGGGGGGGGGGTGAAGCATCTCAATGAAAGAGTACTAAAGGTGATAGAAGGAATTCATTGAAGGCTGTGATAAAGGAGGGGAGGAGGCAGTCGTCACTGAGAGAGGGATAAGGGAGACTAGAAAATGCTTAAGGGAGGGAGGATGTCACTGAAAGAGGATCAGGGCAGGATTCTGTTAGGGAAAGAATCTAGGGGTTAGGGAAGGGGGTCGGGGTGGAGGCAGGGGAGAAATTACGAAAAGAGTGTAATGGGGCCAGGGTAATAATCACTGAGAAGGGATGGTAGATAGAAAGGGGGGGGAGGTATAGAAGTCAATGGGAGAGGGAGATGGGGGGGGGGGGTAAACCTGGAAAGAGGTTGCTGAAGGCGAGTGTCAGTGGGCTGGTGTGATATTTGAGGTTTGTGTGCGTGTGTGTGTTGGGGGGGGGGGGGGGGGGGCGCTGCCTTTTGGGAGCTGTGGTCGACATGGATCTCTGATGTTTTTGCCTTTATTCTTTTGCTTGTTTTTCTTGTTGGTCCAACATATAATAAAAAAGAAAACTAAATTCGGAAAGGCAAAGTATATGAGTTATAGAAGATTGGTGGAATTTTCATTTGAATATAAAAGTGATCTTTGAGGTAAATGATAGTTGATAATAAAAGATAGTTGATAATGATAATAGTGATAATAACATCAAAATTGATACTGATGATAATATGACTAAACTTATTGGTCATATTTATGATAATGCTAATTACCAACCTATTACTTTCAAGAATAAAATGTATATATATGTCTGTATATATATATATATATATATACATACATATATATATATATATATATATATATATAGATAGATAGATATATATATATATAAATATATGTATATATATACATATATGTATATATATATATATATATATATATATATATATATATATATATATACATACATATATACATATATATATGTGTATATACATACACATACACACACACACACATACACACATGTTTATATATATATATATATATATATATATATATATATATATATATATATATATATATATATGTGCATATATATATAGAAAAAAATATATATATTTATATACATAGATATATGTGTGTGTGTGTGTGTGTGTGTGTGTGTGTGTGTGTGTGTGCGTGTGTGTGTGTGTGTACAACAATAATTGATGGACCTGTATACAAATCACAAAATACAATAAGGTAATCAGACAAATATAAGAAAAAAAAAAATCATATATCACACAAACGTCACACTTTCCATAACATAACCAGTGTTCGACCCACGTCTTCATCTTGAGGATGAAAAAGGAAAACCTCAAGGGACGAGAGGGACTAAGCGAGGGATGACCCTTTGATCTAGGATTTTCAGGGGAGAGGTTACTGTGGAAGGAGAACGAGGAAGAGAGAGTGTGTATGTGTGAGAGAGAGAGAGAGCAAGAGAGAGAGAGAGAGAGAGAGAGATAGAAAGATAGATAGATAGAGAGAGAGAGAGAGAGAGAGAGAGAGAGAGAGAGAGAGAGAGAGCAAGAGAGAGAGAGAGAGAGAGAGAGAGAGAGAGAGAGAGAGAGAGAGAGAGAGAGAGAGAGAGAGAGAGAGAGAGAGAGAGAGAGAGAGAGCGAGAGAGAGAGAGCGAAAGAGAGAGAGAAACAGACTTAGACAGAGAGACAGGACGAGATAGATAGAGAGAGAGAGAGAGAGAGAGAGAGAGAGAGAGAGAGAGAGAGGGAGAGGGAGAGAGAGAGGGGGGGGAGAGAGCGAGAGAGAGACTGAGACTGAGAGACAGGACGAGATAGAGAGAGAGGGAGAGAGCGAAGTAGAGAGAGAGAGAGAGAGAGAGAGAGAGAGAGAACGATAGAGAGAGAGAAAAGAATCTCAGTCACCTATACTTTACAGTCCTTATCGTACACATTGATTACAGGAAATGAGTAGATTCGGACAGGTAATTAAGCGCGGGGCAGATCCATGCATTATGAGGATTACCCAGATTACCTGCCGAGTTGCGAGCGCCATTACTAGAAGGGGCTCGCAAATCGGGAACATTACCTGTGACAGAGAAATCAAGGCTCATGCATAAAGGGGCGAAAAAAAACTGTTATCATCATACAATAGCACTTTATCTTATTCTACGTTCCTCTTCAAAAGAAGACATAAATATTAAAGATCACGTAAGCCAATGCTCCAATTCTTTTCTCCTGCAATTTGTGTCGTTCGAAAGATGCTGGAAGGAGATTAGAGTGGATTATCCCGAAGACATATGGTCGACTTTCCCATTGTGTATCGTGGGATTATGGCCCTTGCTTCACGGAGAAGAGCGGTGATGTGCGTCGTTTCTTATCATCAAAGAAAATATTTTTTCCTCTCTATTTTCTATAAAAACAAATGAAAAATTTTGAAATATAGTAAATCATATAGTGGTTTTCGCCCCTTCTCTTTTTTAATATCATACAATCTCATAGGGAAATCGGCTGCCTCGTAAATAACAAAAGAATAGGAACTGTAGCTTCTGGAAAAAGCTTTTCCAGCCACGTGCAAGTCTCACTCCATGAGGAAGTCGCACAAGCAAAGGCCACCTCGTTCAAGGTGAACCTAAAGAAGAGAGAGACGGATATGAAAGAAAAGAAATCTAACTAAATCAAATCATTCAATCAATTCAAGTAAAATATTGAAGTTCGAAACCAATAAGATCGAGCTTTGATTTACAAATACTTTCGACAAGAGATAAATTCGTTTGTAGAAAGGAAATGGAATGGAGCAGAGGAAAGCGGGGATAGGATGAAAGGAAAAAGAGAAAAAGGGAATGTGAAATATGAAGAATAATATGCCTAAAACAAGTGAAAAATTTAAAAATTTAAAAAGGAAAAGAAGGGGAAGAAAAACAATTGTAAACTGGTGAAAGCTACACAGATAAACAATGTAAGAACGAACTGGGTAAAGTCGCTTGTCTTAAGAATGGAAACAAATATAAAGATTCCTAGATATAGCACGAGGAAAAGAGGAATCAGGAACTTGAAAGGTAAAAGAGGAAGAAGAAAATACACACACAAAAAAACAAAAAAACAAAAAAACAAGAGCTACCCAGATGAAACATGTGAAAACCGTGAGAGAATGAACTTGGTAAGGTCGCCTATATTGAGGATGAAAGTTGTAATTTTGTCTTTATCGAGAATGAATGTAAGAAGGTTCTCCTAACTTTAAAAAAGGACGCAGGATGCTCATCCAACTTGAGGATTGATTTATTAGTCGGGAAGGGACACTATTAGTCGCCAAACTTGAACATGAACGGAAAATCACCCACTTTGTGGACGAATACATGAAGATTAACCAATTTCAAAATGCAAGCAGAAAAGCCGTCCAGCTTGAAAAAGAGACTTAAAAGTTACCCAGCTGAAGAATGGACGTAGATATAGCAATCTGGGCGTGGAAGGATTAAGAAAGTCCTTCTTCAAAATCATGTGGAAAAGTGCACCATTAATATTGGGCAACTCGTTCTATATCTATTCTTAATAAAAGTAATACATTTTCATGGATGACTTGGTGCAATGCAGAATATGATTGTCTTGTAATATTTTCCTGTCTGAAAAGAAATCATAATACAGTGCTCGGGAACTTAATAATTTTCAGTATAATTTTACTGAAGTGTCTTCCGTTTCTCATTACGCTACCAAAGTCACTCCATTGTTAAGGACGTGTTTATTAAACTTTGTCTCATTTCATTAGTAATGGATTTCATCTTCAATATATTTTGAAGATTCAGGGCCATGCATATATATAATCTATTCATTAATGTATGTGTGTGTATATGTACACACACACACACACACACACACACACATATATATATATATATATATATATATATATATATATATATATATATATATATATATATATATATATATATATATATATATGTATGTATGTATGCATCATGTATATATCTATGCACGTTCACACACACACACACAGACACACACATATATATACATATATATAAATATATAGATATATATATACATATATGCATATATATATATATATATATATATATATATATATATATATATACATATATATATATATATATATATATATATATATATATATATATATATACATATATACACACAGACACACACACACACACACACGCACAAGAGGAAGAAGAAAATACTTTTTCTCTTTTTTCTGTTACCTAGGAGGGTTGCCCTTCCTAACCACGGAGAAGGAGTACATGAGCAGAAGAAGGCCACCCACCTTGAGCACGGACGCGGGCAGGTCGCGGTCGTCCTCCTCGATGAGCGTGACCTGAGGACTCGCGCGCACGAAGAAAGGCACGTGGTCGTTGACGTCGGCGACCTCCACCTCGACCACCGCGTGCGCCGCCCAGCCGCCTGCGGACACCCATGCGTTCACCACAAGCTCGTGCTGCGGCGGAGGGAGGAGAAGGGTGAGAGGAGAGAGGAAGAGGGGGATGAATGCGGTGTAGGGGGGGGGGGGGTCAGAAGATGAGGAAGAGAAGAGGAGAAGGAAATTCTGCTGCCGAGGACTTGAAGAAAAAAATATTAAAGGTATGGAGAAATAGTAAAGGTGATGAAGAAATTATCTAGAGAAATTATATAAAGAGATAGATATATAGATAGGCAGATACACAAAAATAGATAGATAAGTAAATAAGTAGATATACAGACAGATATAGGTAAACACACAGACAGACACAGTCAATAAATACATGAACAAAGATTAGAAGAAGACAAATCGGAATTGAAAACAAAACATCAAACAAAAAGAACGATGAAAAATGAAAAAAAGAAGAAAAAGAGAGAGGCGGTGAAAAGAACGCTGGAGAAACCTAGTGAGGAAGCTTATAAGATCACAAGAGGTTATGAGCAAGAGATATGAGATCCGAGCCGAAGATTGAGGATGGGAAGAATTATGTTAAAGTGAGTGAGAAAGAGAGAGAGAGAGA
>NW_028234427.1:6625969-6630969 GCF_977035675.1 Penaeus japonicus | reverse complement strand
GGTATTATAACAATATATACCAAAGAAATAGAAGGAGTAAATAAATATCAAACCATATGATGATATACAGCAAGAACGAAAACGAGAGAGCTAACCTTGTCAAAACGAATCTTTACATTGCGTAATATAATAGATTCGTCAAGTATCACTAAGGTTAAGAACATACTGTTATGGAACATGGGCATTAAGAACAGGTAATTAAATAAACAGTGGCAATAAAATCATCAACTAATTGTCAACATAGACGTGTTTCATTGTGCACAGACGCCGAGCACCATTATATACTGAATCTGTCATGGGTAAACATAATTTATAGATCAGTACACATTATTCAGTAACCATATATGCCAATTTTAGTCTTCTCACTACATGTGTACAGTTACTATACGTAATGTATAATGCAGTGATACCCCGCAGATATCAACTAAAAACAGAAAGACTGGAGAATATCTTAACAAACGTAACGAGTTAGTCCTATGAAAATTAGGAATCATTACTTACTATTTCAGAATCCTGTTTATTCTTGGGTGACCGCTAGCTTTCCGATTCATCAATTTAACTCAGTTTTAAAGCTTAGAAAAATAAAGCAACTTTAATCCACTCACAATATGTTTAGCACATGTTATGGAACGGATTCTCATGAAGCGGGAAAAGGTAAATACAAATGGGAAGCGGAGATTTAAAATTCATTGACACATCCAAAGCTTGTTCTTTTGTTGGTGACGGGCGTGTGAAGTGAAACATTTGTTTATACTAAAGTCTGCCCACTTTCATTTGGAAGTTGGCGCAAGTGCCGTAAAAAGCCGCGTGACCTTCAAATGCTAAAGGTTACATGTTTAGAGTCAGCTTCAGGTTAAACATATCTATACAACCTGGCATTTTTTATTTTTTTTTTAAATGTAATCATTCATTTTTACAACTTTTGAAAGAAGTGCGGCATATTTACAGTTCATAAAGAAAAAAAGGGTGATAGATTTACAGAACGTAAGGGAAAACTGCGACACTTGGAGTTGCATCCATATACATAATCCTGGTTAATGCGCCAGTAGATATTTTTTTAAGGTACTTCCTCTACTTGGTACCCTAAGCACGTGCTTGCTTTTCATAAGGATAAATCCAGGCCTGCATGCATGAGCACCCAGCTCCACAATATCAAAACCATAAAACTACTTCTGATAAAAAGGGCATTAACCAAGCGTGAATTAAGGTAAATCAGGAGAGGATCAACAGACATCTATTCTGAACCATAATAAGAAGTGTCGGCCTCTTGTAGCATGTCTGTCCCAGTGAAAATGAAACCAAAGAAGTCACTTTAAAGAGAATCACAGCCGAATGAATATACATATAATGAAGATAGCTGACAGTGCTGGCTTTGTGTCAATTCTTATTGATGCGGAGTGGCTTGTTGCGGAAAATGATAATCTTTCGAACAAAGCTGTCAGACCGATGGATAGTTTAAAAGGAATAGATAACACAACTATCTTTTTTTCGGATTGAAATGTGAGAGGTTCAAAATATTCTTATAACTAAGGGTCGGTGACCCCTGAATAGTAGGGAATCTTGTCTTTCGGGTCTCCTGTACATCATTATAGAATTTTAGGCTGTATGTGATGAAAATGAAACAAATGGAAATATATATGAATACTTTGTTGTGTGTGTGTATATACATGTATATATATACATATATTTATTTATATATATATATATATAGATAGATAGATAGATATAGATATTATGCACACACACAAGCACACACACACTCATACATACATACATACATACATATATGTGTATATATATATACAGAGAGAGAGAGAGAGAGAATCTGTAAAGTGCCTGGAATAACTTTTAGGAAAAAGTAATTGAACGTACATCATTCCATATCTATCACCTTATTACTCTCTCTCTCTCTCTCCTACCACCCGCCCACACACACTGTCCCGCATGTGCAAACAGACACCCTTTTTCTGAGGAACGGGAAAAGACTCCATCCAGCCGGCCAGGAAAGCCTTTATATGGCCTGGAAAAGTTGATTGGCGCCGAGACGTTGAAACCGCTTTCCCTTTTTCCTCTTTCCTTCTTTTTCGTCTGCGGTAGGAAGTCCAGATGATAATTTTTCTTAACTGCTCTTACCGGCATGCGTTTTTTGTTTGTTTGTTTGTTTTTCTTGTTGCCATTTTTACTAGCATTATTCACTGGTTTCTATTCAAGGCATCGATGCGATTTATTTCGAAGATTAGATACTTCTATCAAACCTTCCATCTTAAGATACGTATAGTCTTAGATTCACTTTATCAAATTGTTATTAGATATTTGTTAGTATGTGCATATAAATCGGAAATACACGCATACACCTTGATCTAATAAGAATTCTTTTAATCATTCACACACACACACACACATGCATATATATATATATATATATATATATATATATATATATATATATATATTATATATATATATATATATTATATATATATATATATATATATATATATATATATATATATATATATGTATATATATAAATATATATACATGTATATATATATATATATATATATATATATATATATATATATATATATATATATATATATATATATATATATATGTGATATCTGGCAATGAGTAGGAGAGGTGTCATGCGTTGGGCCTCAGCGATATTACGTGCAAAATTATGTATATCCAGTGAATTGCGGCGGTACATCATAAGGTGAAAATAATTGTGAATGCCTAGAGTGCATATACGAACGAAATAGAAATAAGAAATTACACAAGTGCTGTAGAAAATTTAAAAAAAAAAGAAAAAAAAAAAAGAATGCCACAAAAATCTAGCCCTTTCAAAGGCAGTGAGAGGCCTAAAGTGCCACAATATAAATGAAGGAAAACATTGAGTTATACCATCTATTATAGTGTTTTACAAGTATATTCCGATATCTGAGGACGTCTGAATATATTTCCAATATAAAATCATACTATCCAATCAAACTAACAGAAAATGAGTCAAACATCGCTTACACGCTCCCCATAGATGCCACATTAACACCAGTGCCAAGGGTCAAAGGTGATCAACTACCATCCAACATCTGGCCTGAGTAAAATCCATTCCTAGTTCGTGAGTACATTATAATATAGAATCACATATGTTATGTTCCCAGTGTTTATAAATCTAATCATGGAACCACACCGAATATCAGTCTGGGGAATTATTTGTAATGAAAGCCCAACACAAGATATGGCATCACCAACGGCCAAGGTCACACAAGGACGCTCAAACGGTTTAGGTATCAACTATCAACTTGCCAGATATATGTATACTATTACCTACTATATGTATTTAAACAAATTATAATGCATGGGCACATTATAATTTACGTGCGTGCGTGTGCACACGTGGATGCTGTTATGTATAGGTGCTGTGTGCATACATACAGAAGTATACATACACTTGGAGTATGTGCATAATTGCTTATTTGTATATATATATGCATCTGCGGTGGCATTCGCGGGCACAGTTTATATATAGCAATGAATATAAATGCAACACTGGAGCACGCATAACCATGCAAACAAGCATTTTTGCGTAGGCCCTGCACGTATATATAAACAAATGTCCATTCTCACATGAGTAGAACGGAAGGTCGTGAGATAGATCAGGGGATACTAAGATCTCCTAATAACATGCAAGACTAACTCAAACGTGTTATTGGAGATTAATGGTAGCCTCCGGACTAACATTACTCCCCCCACCGTGCACAAGGCCGACAGGTGGGGGTATCAGGCCACACCCCTCTTAAATATGATTTCCCTGTCAAGACAACGGCCCTCATTCCCCGGAACCGAAGGAGCCCCTGGTCACGGCGGCGATCAGGTTGGTTCCGGTGCAGAGGTTGCTAAAAATATCCGGTTAGACCCAGGCCACCTAAAGATGATGAATTTATGCACATACAATGTAAGGACACTGAGAACAGAATCTGATCTCTTGACACTGCTTGAGGAACTTCCATTTATTAAATAGGATATTGCAGGGCTTTCTGAAGTTAGGAGACTAGGCAAAGACCAGAAATTGCTAAATGATGGAGCAAACAAGAATCAGGAGTAGGTTTCTTTGTTCACAAGCGACTCGAAAAGAATGTTAGGGAATTCTACAGTGTGAGCGAAAGAGTAGTTTCTGCAATACTGAAACTATACAACATATATAGCCTAAAAATTATCCAAGTGTATGCTCCTACCAGTATTCATAGTGATGAGGAGATAGAGAGTTTCTATGAAGATGTGCAAGCAGCTACCGATAGAGCAAAAACCCATTTTACCGTGATTATGGGGGATTTTAATGCCAAGATAGGAATAAGGGAAGATGGAGAAACCTTCGTTGGGAAACATGGAATAGGCACCAGAAATGAGAGAGGACAAAGGCTGATAGAATTCGCTGAAGCTCGATTCCTTAAAATTATGAATATATTCTTCGAAAAGAGACCCGGGAGGAAATGGAACCTGGAAATCACCATCCGGCATTAAAAACGAAATTGACTTCATAAGCATTGTACAAGACGTAACCATTATTAATTAAATAAAAGTTGGTAACGACTGGTCAGAAGTAGAATATAGTAACAGCTAAGAAGGGAACGAAATAAGCTCATACAGAAGCCTCTCGTTAATCTAATCAACATTAAGAATAGAGCGACGGAATTCAGTATCAACATCCAAAACAAATACTCAGCTCTCGAAGATCTTAACATGGACCAAATTCAGTGAGATATCAACGGAAGCTGCACTTGAAATAGGGGGTAAAGACGAAAAAGAAATGTTCTGTAAGCTTTTGGTAGAGACAAAAGAGCTTATGATACAGCATAGGGACATAAAAATAACATCAATCAGAGACAAGATAGAATCAACAGAGCTGACTAAGACGATAAACAAGAAGAAAGAGGATGTACGCAAATTTAACATACGAAAAATAAACGAAGCTCTGCTTGCCGGCACCAGCCTTAAGG
>NW_028234427.1:6565969-6570969 GCF_977035675.1 Penaeus japonicus | reverse complement strand
AACGGAGGAAACAGAAAGAGAGACAAACAGAGAGAGAGCGAAAGAAAACGGAGGAAACAGAAAGAGAGACAAACAGAGAGAGCGAAAGAGAACGGAGGAAACAGAAAGAGAGACAAGCAGAGAGAGAGCGAAAGAGAACGGAGGAAACAGATAGAGAGACAAGCAGAGAGAGAGCGAAAGGGAACGGATGAAATAGAAAGAGAGACAAACAGAGAGAGCGAAAGGGAACGGAGGAAACAGAAAGAGAGACAAGCAGAGAGAGAGCGAAAGAAAACGGAGGAAACAGAGAGACAAGCAGAGAGAGAGAGCGAAAGGGAACGGAGGAAATAGATAGAGAGACAAGCAGAGAGAGAGCGAAAGGGAACGGATTAAACAGAAAGAGAGACAAACAGAGAGAGCGAAAGGGAACGGATGAAACAGGAAGAGAGACAAACAGAGAGAGCGAAAGAGAACGGAGGAAACAGAAAGCTAGACAAGCAGAGAGAGAGCGAAAGGGAACGGAGGAAACAGAAAGAGAGACAAACAGAGAGAGCGAAAGGGAACGGATGAAACAGGAAGAGAAACAAACAGAGAGAGCGAAAGGGAACGGAGGAAACAGGAAGAGAGACAAACAGAGAGAGAGCGAAAGGGAACGGAGGAAACAGAAAGAGAGACAAACAGAGAGAGCGAAAGGGAACGGAGGAAACAGGAAGAGAGACAAACAGAGAGAGCGAAAGGGAACGGAGGAAACAGAAAGAGAGACAAGCAGAGAGAAGCGAAAGGGAACGGAGGAAACAGAAAGAGAGACAAACAGAGAGAGCGAAAGGGAACGGAGGAAACAGGAAGAGAGACAAACAGAGAGAGCGAAAGGGAACGGAGGAAACAGAGAGACACAAGCAGAGAGAGAGCGAAAGGGAACGGAGGAAACAGAAAGAGAGACAAGCAGAGAGAGAGCGAAAGGGAACGGAGGAAACAGAAAGAGAGACAAGCAGAGAGAGAGCGAAAGGGAACGGAGGAAACAGAAAGAGAAACAAACAGAGAGAGAGCGAAAGGGAACGGAGGAAACAGAAAGAGAGACAAACAGAGAGAGCGAAAGAGAACGGAGGAAACAGAAAGAGAGACAAACAGAGAGAGCGAAAGAGAACGGAGGAAACAGAAAGAGAGACAAGCAGAGAGAGAGCGAAAGGGAACAGAGGAAACAGAAAGAGAGACAAACAGAGAGAGAGCGAAAGGGAACAGAGGAAACAGAAAGAGAGACAAACAGAGAGAGCGAAAGGGAACGGATGAAACAGGAAGAGAAACAAACAGAGAGAGCGAAAGGGAACGGATGAAACAGGAAGAGAAACAAACAGAGAGAGAGCGAAAGGGAACGGAGGAAACAGAAAGAGAGACAAGCAGAGAGAGAGCGAAAGAGAACAGAGGAAACAGAAAGAGAGACAAACAGAGAGAGCGAAAGGGAACGGAGGAAACAGAAAGAGAGACAAACAGAGAGAGCGAAAGAGAACGGAGGAAACAGAAAGACAAACAGAGAGAGCGAAAGGGAACGGAGGAAACAGAGAGAGAAACAAGCAGAGAGAGAGAGCGAAAGGGAACGAAGGAAACAGAAAGAGACACAAGCAGAGAAAGAACAAAACCCTACGCAAAACAAAATCAGGAATAAGAGAGGAATAAATACAAAGTAAGGGATCTATCTCTCCTTCACACAGCTTCCCCTGCACTAAGTCCCCAATAAAGAGCATCCGATCCGATACACAGTAGCAATCGCATGCAGAAATAGGTACAGGCTATTTATATTAAGACCAAGATCCTGTAGTGAAGGCATGTTGCTTTGTGCTCAGTAGAGCGATCTCACACTGAATAGTCCATTCCCATTCGACGTTAGATTACATTCTGCGTTCGCATATCGCCTAATGCCAAACCAGAATGTGAAGAGATCGAAACGCAAAGCATAATAACTCTCAAAATTATCAAACGCAGTAAACATTTATGAAAAGAGAATAAAAAATGGTTCTATGTAAATATGCCAAAATTCAGGCATAAATCTATTTGAAATAAATAGATAAAAAGGACTCAAAAATAAGTTTGACAGAACCTTGAACACAGAAAAAAATGAATTTCTTATGTAGAAAACAAGAATCCCTTTCACAGGAAACAGTAATCCTCAACAGAGAGCAATAATCCTAGCGAATATGTCACACGAAGAGAACTCCATGAAACACGTGACCGTAGGAACACGACCGTTAATCATCGCACTGGCGTATAAATGCATGAACAGCCATCTCAACACAGGCGCTTTGACGAACCTTGTTTGCCTGAAATGGTGAGGAGGAGGAAGAGGACCAGAGGAAAAGGAGGGAAGAAGAGGGAGGAGGAGGAGGACGTAAGAAAATGGAGGGGAGAGGAGAGGAAGAGAAGAAAGGGAGAGAAGAGGAGGAGGAAAAGGAGGGAAGAAGAGGGATGAGGAGGAGGACGTAAGAAAATGGAGGGGAGAGGAGAGGAAGAGAAGAAAGGGAGGGAAGAGGAGGAGGAAAAGGAGGGAAGAAGAGGGATGAGGAGGAGGACGTAAGAAAATGGAGGGGAGAGGAGAGGAAGAGAAGAAAGGGAGAAAAGAGGAGGAGGAAAAGGAGGGAAGAGAATGAGGAGGAGGACTAAGAAAATGGAGGGAGGAAAAGGAGAAGAAAGGGAGAAAAGAGGAGGAGGTAAAGGAGGGAAGAAGAGGGATGAGGAGGAGGACGTAAGAAAATGGAGGGGAGAGGAGAGGAAGAGAAGAAAGGGAGAGAAGAGGAGGAGGAAAAGGAGAGACGAGGAGTAAGGGGGTGTAGAAGAGGAGGATGGAAGGAAAAAGAAGGAAGAGGAGGAAGACGAGAAGAAACGGAGGAAAAGAAGGAAAAGGAGGGTAAGGAGGAATGGAGGGAAGAGAAGGATGGTGGGAAGGAAAGGAGGGAAAAGGAGGAGGACAAAAGGAAAAGGAGGACAGGAGGAAGAGGAGAAGAACGATAGGAAAATCAAGAAGAGGAAAAGGAAAGTGTGAGGAGAATTGAAATTTGAAATCATATAGTTTATTTAGTCAAACAAGTATTCTGCTACAGTCAATATACATTGCTTTAGATCTATGACATCAAATCATACAAAGAATAGAATAGACATATAACTATGAACAGGGGGTTATAGAATTTTAAAATTTATATGAAAAGAAAACAGTGAGTAGGGAATATGCATTTGAAGTAAAAAGAAAAAAAAATATATATATATATATGTATATATGTATACAAGTATGTATGTATAGTAGACAATATAATTGTAATAAAGAAGAACTGTATACTGAATAAGGAAACAATGAAATGATCCATTAATAGATTTATCATCCAAGAAGACTGTTGTAACAATATAAAGAACCGTGACTAGCACAAGATAATGTTGAATAATCATCATCATTAATACATTCATTTTACATTGTTCATGTAGTGTAGCTGTTAATTAGGTAAGATTTTAGACTGTATTTAAAGTTGCCAAGAATAGTTTTTTTTACTCCGTTTCAGGGGGAATGCCTTGAAAATAACGGCATCGCGATATATATATATATATATATATTTTTTTTTTTTTTATAATTGAGAAGATGAGACCACAAGAAGTCAGAGTCTGAAGTTGTCTCTTCTGGGGGTAAGCATTGCTTGTGCCATTCCAAAACTAGTTTGGAGATGGAATTAAGTTATGTACACATTTATAAGTATATATCGTTAGTTTGTCCTGTGGTATTCAATCCCATGATAGTTCTGGTTATTTTCTTCTGCAAGACTACAAGAGGATTTAAGGATGTACTATTATCTCCGCCCCAGATTGACAAGCAATAAGTTGGAATTAATTATACTAAGGATTACTTTAATGATAACATAGCCTTTCTGTTTAAGTGGTTACAGGTTAAATATGATTTCCCGCATATTTAGCTATTTTTCTGCATACCTGTTGAATATAGCTACTTATTTACAATAACACAGAAATGTTATTGTTATTGATAGTGATCTGAGGAAGCAGATTGGGAAATGTTCTGCGCCTGTTGAATATTCTATACTTTACTGTGTTTTACTAGTTTTAATGGTAGGTTTGTTTGGAATTAGTAAAGTATTGATGTTTACCATTTTCTTTTCTTTTTCATCTCACCCTTCATTTTTTTTTTGTCACTGGTATATATGGTACAGTTATCAGCAAATAAGGTATAGTTTAAAGGTATATGATCTTGACATGTCCCTTATATATGAATTGAAGAGCAGTGGCCCAAGGACTGAGCCTTGAGGGACCCCACACTTTAGTAGCAGCATTATTGAAGATTGCCCGTATATTGAAACGTATTGTATTCTGTATGCGAGATAATTTTGAAACCATCGGAGGGAAGAGCCACGAATACCATAATAGTTTAGTTCATCTATGAGAATTTGGTAATTTATGAAATCAAGGCTTCGGATAAATCTAAAGGCTTGCTGAAAAAGAATTAATTGTCATCAAAAGCTCTGAGTTCATCTTTTGTGAAATATTGATTCTGATGATATTTGAGTTCTAATGCCGAACTAGAAGTTTGATGATATATCATGGTTGTTATGGAATTCGATCATTCTATTATACATTACGGTTTCGAAAATTTTTCCATGGGCTATGAGAATGGATACAGGACGGTAATATTTGGGTGATCCACCTTTGAGTATAGAAATAACTGCTATTTCTAAACATGAAAAATATACCTGAAATGCAGAGAGCAATAATAATTAAAAAAAAATAATCTAAGTACCTGAATGATAAGAATCAGATTATATATATATATATATATATATATTATATATATATATATATATATATATATATATATATATATATATATATATAATTGGAGTGTCGTCGTTCCCAGCAGAATTATCATATATTTCAGCCTTTGTATAGAGCCTAGGAGAAAAAATCAATTTGTATGGGATCGCTTAGATAATACAAGTAGCTGGATTCCAACGTTGACAATTTTCACGCAAGCGCTTTTC
>NW_028234427.1:6505969-6508469 GCF_977035675.1 Penaeus japonicus | reverse complement strand
GCGATTTGTGTTTGATATAATTCAGAGTAAGATGAAATAAATATCTTATAGTTTTACTAATTTCACAATACCCGACACCTACAAATGCTCTGTTTAGATTCGTTCGAAACAGAATTCGAACGAAGTAGCACCATATGAGAGGAAGGGATGGATCATAAATTCTTTCGTTTTTATTGGTTCCAACGAATTTCTTATACAAACTACATAACAGTTCATATACAATCAATGCGTGGATGGCATATGCGGTTACCCAAGAGTTGTAGTATAGCCACACTACTCAGCCAAATCCGAGCAGACGAAAATTGCATGAGATTCCTGTAGAATAACCCGTTTTTGTTTATTATCAAGTTAAGTTGGCTTTAAAATATCGTATGATGACATAAATATTAAATATATAGATAAGCTTATATATATATTAGCTATATCAATAAAGTTTTGTTTGATTACAAGAAGTTTCTCTAAATAAGAAAGCGAGTTTGATAAAGAGAGGTTTCTTTTGGTAATAGAAATGACCAGGAAAGATGAATGACAAAGATAAAAAGAAATATCGTCAAGAAAGAAGACAGGGAGACATTGGGGAAGATGAAAGAATAAAGAGAGTTATAATTTATGATTGAAGAACCTTAACTTTGACTTTGATAAGTTTATTGTGACGAGGAGTTGCATTTCCAATCTCACATAGTTCCACGTAGTCTCATGCATATACTTAAATTGTATACTTGTATGTAGTTACACACACACACACATATAGTGTATATACTTGAGGTATATATTATATAAGGAAACATGCAGATAGGTTCAGAAATTATAGATATTAACACTAGGTTGTGGAATGACACAACGGAACATTTATGTTAAAAGATATATACAAGTGATGTTAGTTTTTATAATTGGTTAGAAATAAATGAATAAGATCAAGAAGAACAAACCCTGTTCAGGTACAACAGATGGAACGCCGAGGGGAAAAAAACAGCATCAGAAGTGCAAATAGTAGAAGAGTAAAGAGAAATTTACGGCAAAAGAGTATAAGGATGGAAAGTTGGGAAAAGCGGTAAGAGAAAGGAAGGATGGAGGGGAGGGAAGGGGGTGAATGGAGCAGGAGGGGAGAGGGAGAGGAGAAGCAAAGGGAGTGGAAGGGGAAGGGGAGAATGGGTCCGGAAGGGGGAAGGGAGAAGAGGGCATATCAGGAAAGGGAAAGGAAGAGGGAGAATGGGACAGAAGGGACAGGAAAGAGGTGTGATGGGAGAGGGAATGGCAGGGATAGGGGAAAATTGATGAGCAAGGGAAAAGGACGGGAGCAGAAGGAAAGGGGAAGGGCGAGGAAGGGAAGAAGCGATGGGGGTGGGAAAGTGAAACGAAGGAATGCGACAGAAGGGGAGAGGAAGAGTTGATTGGGGCACGTGGAGGCGAAAGAAAGATGGGGCAGAAGGGCAAGGGAAGGGAAAGGGTGAATGAGACATAGGTGGAGAAAGGGATAGGCAGAAGGGGTGAGGAAAATGAGAAGCGATGGGTTGGGGAAGGGGGCATAGAGGGAGATGGAAGGGAAAAGAGGGTAGAAGGAGACGGGGAAGAAGCGATGGGAGGGGGAAAGGGGAGGTAGCAGAGGAGTAAGGAGAGGGGAAGATGGAGTAGGCTAGATGATATACAGGAGAGTTGGAGGGGAGGAAAAGGGGTGAATGGGGCTGGGGGGATGGATAGGAAAGAAGCAATAAGAGTGGGAAAGGAGGAAGGGGAGAACGAAGCGGGCGAGATGACTCAGAGGGGAAATGAAGGGGAGGGGAGAGAGGGCTGGGGAAGGCAGGTAAGGTGAGGGCGTCATAAGACACTTAAAAATGCTGTTTTGCACGCTGTGTTATTGCGAGCAAGTGAAGGTAATGTTTATCAAACAACGGATATGAATCTTTATAACGTCGGTCATATTTTGCGTGAAGCGGAGCATTTTACGGCTTGGGTTCACATGTGTATATGCATACATACATCTATATTTGGGGGAAGATGGGAGAGATAGAGACGAGCAGATATAAATGTTTTTGTTTGTTTGTTTGTTTAATCTGCACTATATGATTAATGTTGTAAATCAGTATCAGCATGATCAATGGAATAAAAAACTTTCTCCCATAACATAGAAAATTTAAGAAACGATATCTCACAGCAACAGCAACAACAACAACAACAGAATCTCCAATATCGGACACACAACAGGGCGCAGCAGATAGCAGGCAAAGCACACCTAAACGTCTGTAAGCATAAAATGCAGCTGGTTCCGTCAGCCGGCTCGGGTAGCTATTATGAAGAAATATTATACACGCAGGAAATTCACCTCAGCTGGATACCGCAGCCAGCTGGCAGGAGTTTTATTAGAACAAACGGTTTAGCTTTTTCATTCAGGTTTCGTTATGCAGCCTATACTTACGAGTGAAAGCAAACGTGATAGATATGAAACATGAAGAAAAAGCTTATGCTACAGATTTGGTGTTTTCGGACAACCTTGTATTGCATG
>NW_028234427.1:6420969-6423469 GCF_977035675.1 Penaeus japonicus | reverse complement strand
GCCTTAATTAATGGTCATCTTAATGAATGGCTACAAGGGAGGGGATCTGTGAGTGGGTATAGAGAAAAGACACTGGCTGTGGAGGGATGAAGGTATCTTTGCGTTTGAGAAACGGTACATAACAAGCTAAGTTGGGCAAGCTATCTGAGGTACATATTGAAGAAATTTGTAAACAAAAACAAAAAGATAAGGTTCAGATAACAATGAAACTGAGATGATAACCCATCTTTTGTCTTTGAAGGTCACATGAAAAGTCTTTGCTAAGTATGACGACTTTATTTTATGTATGTTACTCTCAAGCTTACTTCTAAACTTTATGATAGCCTTAAAAAAAAGAAAAAGAAAAAAAAAAGCAATATGTACGCTTGCTACCCCCGTCCACATCAACAGTAATTCCCGTTTTGTTTACGTGTTTATTGTGCCATATAAGCAATATTAGTTCTATGGATTATACACCTATTTTTGCCTTTTGTTTTCCAAATACATTTGAAATAACTTTGGAGAACAGTGATATGTCGTTGATGCCATCGTATTTGTATACATATAATGTCACATTTGAGCTTGACGATATCTCAAAAACGATCGACAGGGGCTTGATCGAAATCAAGCGCGCTTGCAACGTCATCAAGCCGACGCTCAAGATCTGATGCATCAAAAACAGGACAGTCGCGACAGACGAACACCAACCTTAAGATTTGGCACGGCAGAAGTGCTGCTTTAATTCGCAACACTGGGATGAAGACAAATGTCAAATACATAAGGATAACTGCCAATATCTATGCAAAGTGAATCAAGATTTGTTTTTCAGCATCAAAAATATAAACATTGATAGATATACCAAATCAACCACAATAAACACCAGATTAGAAGACATTTCGGTTAGACGGAATTCAGGAGTTAAGTGTGAAAAGTTGTAATCTACACTGACACGGATATACAGATAAGTGTGTTAGAACCCGCGCTATGTTGGTACAGGAAATTGCAAACAAATGCAATTAAGTAGGTAAAGCTCAGATCAATCGTTTGTCGAATTATATTACGAAAACTGAACTGATGCAACCGGCAGGTGCAGGATCTGCCTTCAGTAGAAATGAGGCCAATAGAAAAGCAAAACGAGCAAGAAAGTTGCTAATTGGAGTCCCATTGGGGAAGTGTAAAAGATGGAAGATGACTCCCGGCACGTACTGCTCCACCAAAGGATTACTCTTGTCAGCAATAAGAGGGCCTGTCAGCATTAGAGATCTCATGAAAACACAGGTAGACCAGAACACAAATTAGAAGTACCAGACGAGAACAGAAACGGGTTTGGAATTGTTACTGTGACACATCGGATGGAGAATAAGGATGTTAATTTTAGATATAGGAAATAGGACAAAAAGGAATAAAGACACTTTAGACGGTACAGTTACATATGGAACTATAACGATACAGAGGAAAAGGGAACACCTGACCAACCATCCTCGACAAATGAACAAGACATTAGGAGACAATACATGGTCAACTACATCGAATATCGATCCACTTTATTTCATGAGCGTTGGAGAGAAGTCACAAATACCTTGGAAAAGCCTTGAGCTATATCTAATATCTATATCTAATATTTATATCTAATATCTATATCTATATCTATATCTAGTGGACACCGAAACAGTCTTCCTAGCGCGGTAGAGGAAAAACGAGGATGTAAAACTCGAGAAGATATTTGTGAGAACTTTAAAGAGGGAAGACAAGGAACAATAATGAAGGACGTAGAAAGACTTGACTTCTTTTTAAGAGAGATAATTGAAATAAGATCAGAGAACTGATAGCAGATAATGATAAGGATGATAATCATGATATTATTGTCATTGATATTATCATCATTATCTATGTTATAGCAATAATAATCATCAATATAAGTGATATGGCTTCCAGCATCATCGTGTTTCCCCTCTCTTCTCTTTATTGTTTTTTAGCGTGTGTGTGTGTGTGTGTGTGTGTGTGTGTGTGTGTGTGTGTGTGTGTGTGTGTGTGTGTGTGTGTGTGTGTGTGTGTGTGTGTGTGTGTGTGTGTGTGTGTGTGTGTGTGTGTGTGTGTTTGTGTGTGTGTGTGTGTGTGTGTGTGTGTGTGTGTGTGTGCATGTGTGTGTGTGTGTGTGTGTGTGTGTGTGTGAGTGTGTGTGCATGTGTGTGTGTGTGTGTGTGTGTGTGCATGTGTGTGTGTGTGTGTGTGTGTGTGTGTGTGTGTGTGTGTGTGTGTGTGTATGTCTGTGTGTGTGTGTGTGTGTGTGTGTCTGTGTGTGTGTGTGTGTGTGTGTGTGGGTGTGGCAATGTCAGAGAAAGAAGCGAAGATGGTAGGCGACATACGCACACACTCGCCTTTTAATAGCGGTCTGGTTACCATATTTAGGAAACGTTTAGTTTCGTGCACTGATTTGATCGCTTTTACATATGCAAGGACTCCATAAACGTGTAAAACCCCTGAAAAAGCCTTGTGGCTTTCCCGCAGCAGATTTGTAAAT
>NW_028234427.1:6408469-6410969 GCF_977035675.1 Penaeus japonicus | reverse complement strand
CACAATACTGAATCAATATGATGGAGATTAATTCATAATAATCAGTTGTTTGGTATGAATTAAGCTTTAGCAAACTAATTTGACATTGAGGAGCAGGTAATCATAACAATCAGTGTCTTAGAATTGCCATCATTATTATTACTATTGTTATCTATTATTATTGCTCTTGTTTTTCGTATGATAATTATTCTAATAATAACGGTAATCATTAATATTATCATTATTATCATTATTACCATTATTGTTATCATCAATATCATTGTTATCATCAGTGTTATCCTTCTCTCTTCATCATGACTATCATCATCACTCTCATTATCATTGGCAATGCCATAGGTCTATCTAATTAATCATCCTTATCTTTACCATTATTACTATCTTTACAATTAGTATTACAAATATCAGTAAAATAATTATCATTTTTATGTTTGTTATTGGCATGATCATTATTAAGATCATCATTATCATTATTATCAAAATCATTAATATAATTATTATCAACTTTGTGAATATCATTATGATCACCAGTAATATTATCATGATTACTATAATCATTACCATCTTCATCATCCCTCTCATCATTATCACCATCATCAACACTATTATTATCATTATTATCAACATTATCACACTCATCATCATCTTCAACCTTCAACATATACAATTTCATGTTTAGCTCTAGACAATATTCAAAACATAATTCTCTATGTTTCGCACCTTATTTACCCTCAGTGACATGAATGCAATATGATGCAGATTCTCAGACGATTCCCGTGAATTTGTCACTTTGCCAGAGATACACCTTTTCTTCTTCCTCTTCTTAAGACGGACTGCGGAAAGAGGGCGTCGCCTCAATCAGCAAAATGTATTTCAGATCTTGCACATGGAGGAAGTCACGAATTTTGGTTCGTGTTTTTCGTCTCACTACACTTTCTCTCGTTTTGTCTCTCTTTCTCTCTCTATTTCTTTTTCTCTTTCTCTCTCTCTCTCTCGCTCTCTCTCTCTTTCTCTCTCTCTCTCTCTCTCTCTCTCTCTCTATCTCTATCTCTATCTCTATCTCTATCTCTCTCTATCTCTCTTTCCCCTCTCCCTCTCTCTTTCTTATCTCTCTCGCTCTTTCTTCTCTCTCTCTCTCTCGCTCTAAAATATATTATAATATATATATATATATATATATATATATATATATATATATATAATATATATATATATAATATAATATATATATATATATATATATATAATATAATCTCTCTTTCTATGTAATTCCCTTTCTCTGTCTACCCACCATCCTTCTTATGACACCCCCCCCCCCGCCCTACGCCCCATTGCACCGAAACTCCTTTGTTATGCCGCGCGTTAAGGAACACCTGCAGGCAGGCACGACGGCAGAGTACTTAAGACGGAATTTCCTATTTCCAGGACGCGTCAACGTCGCCCGTATGTACTTTAGCTTTATTGTTTGGCGTCTCAGCTGAACAAGGAAGGATGGGAGGACTTCAAGGGAGGATATTGGCCAGGACCTTCGCCCCAGTCAAGCCACGGCACTGGGTGAGGGATAATGTTGTCTGTGGATGTTGGATGCATACGTAGGATTTTTTTTTCTTCTTTTTATGCTGGGTTAAGTTTGGATGTTTGATGCTAATGCAGGATGTCTTTCTTGGATGTTGAATTCTTGGTGTTAAATTTTGATCTTGGATGTTAATGAAGGATGTCTCTGTTGGATGTTGGATGTTGTTGCTTGTTGTTGTCCTTAGATGTATGTCCTTGGTTATTGGACAATCCATGACATATAGCTATTTGGTTATTGGATAATATACAGTATGATGTAAACCTGATTGGTTATTGGATAGTGTATGATGTAGCGCCTCTTGCTTATTGGATAGCACATGATATACAGCTTAATTTGCTTCAGTATGTCATTACATGAGGTCTTGGTTATGAAGGCTTTAATGATGAAAATGGGGGACGGTGCTGATAAGGATAATGCTAGTACCATGGTTGTCACTGTTGTTACGATTACAACTACTGCTAGTGCTAACAATAATGATAACAATGATAAAAATGATGATAATGATGTTGATGGTGATAACAGTAATGATAATGAAAAATGATAATAAAAATGAAAATTATAGTATCAACAGTAACGATAACGATAATGATGATGGCAATAATGATAACAGTAATAATGATAGTGATAATAATGCTATTAATAATCATAATGAAAATGATAATCATAACAATAATAAAAATAAGATGGAATGCAACAAGCAAATTAAGGAACCGGGAGAGTAAAAACAAAAAATTCAACATAGTAAGAACATCGAAAATAACAAAAAAACATCTAAGATAAAGAAGAAAAAACATACTATAGGAGGCAGAGGTGCGGAGGAGGAGAAGGGGGGGGGGGCGAGGGGAGGAACGGCAGGGAGGGTCATTGAACGTGAGTAAAGGCTTTCCTTCAGCTCTCCAGAAGGAATTTTCCGCCAAGCAGGATCGA
>NW_028234427.1:6396145-6401145 GCF_977035675.1 Penaeus japonicus | reverse complement strand
GCAAGTTAGTTTTTACAAACAAATTATATTACCAAGTATATTGCAATAAGCATAGCCAGAAAGTCCATGCATGATTTGGTAAAACAATTGCTTGTAGCCATTGCATAAAATGGCATCCCATCATGTAACAGAACATCACATACATGCTCCTTACATAATATTCCCACTTACGAATAGTCCGAAGATTTCAGTCAGGCTCTTAACATGTCACTGCAAACAAGTGTGGATGCATTCATATAAACTATGGGGTGTTTTGGGTTTTAAAAAAAAATTGTGTTTTTTTCGATATATATATTATAATATATATATATAGATATAGATATATATATATATAGAGAGAGAGAGAGAGAGAGAGAGAGAGAGAGAGAGAGAGAGAGAGAGAGAGAGAGAGAAAGAAAGAGAATTGCATGTGCTGAATACGCACCCACATTTATTAATGTGGGTGTGTGTGTGTTTGTCCACACACACACACACAAACAAATATTCATATATATATATATATATATATATATATATATATATATAATATATATAATATATATATATATATATATATTATACATATATGTATATATATATATATATATATATATATATATAATATATATATATATATATATATATACATGTATATATATGTATATATATATATATATATATATATATATATTATATATATATATATATGTATGTATGTATATATATGTATAATATATACATATAAATATATATACATATATATATATATATATATATATATATATATATATATATATATATAATACATATATATATAGTATATATATATATATATATAATATATAATATATATGAGGAGATATATATATATACATATATATATATATATATATATATATATAGGTGTGTGTGTGTGTGTTTATCTATATGTATGTATGTATCTATCTATTTAGCAATTTATCTGTATATATGCATACATAGAGATAGAAAGGTAGATTAATGGATAGAAAGATGGAAAGACATATATGTAAGTGAGTGCATAGATATATGAAAAAAAAGAGAATAAAAGCTGCATAGAAGTCGGAAAATCCGCGTGTGTTGGGGAAGGGACTTGTTTGGTGGAATATGACCTAACGCCCTTTGCTAAACCAGGTCACGGCGTGTCCTCGTACTGTATCATGTTATTGCTTCTGGGTGGGAGGCTTCGTGTATTTGTGCGTGTGTGTGGATATATATATATGTATATATATATATATATATATATATATATATATATATATATATATATATGTGTGAGATTGTGTGTATGTGTGTGGGTGTGTGTGTAATATATATATATATATGTGTGGGTGTATGTGTGTGTGTGTGTGTGTGTTTTGAGTGTGTGTGTGTGGTGTGTGTGTTTGTGTGTTTGTATATATATATATATGTATTATATTTATTTATTATATATATGTATGTATATATATATATATATATATATATATATATATATATATATATATATATATATACAAACACACATGCATACATACAGCACATCACAAATAGGCTCTGGGAATTGGTACGTGATTGCTCCGAGGTATCAACCATTGGTTTTCTTTGGGATGTTCTCAAGAGGCGCTAAAGTCTATTCTTTAAAGGGACTTGGCGACCATTGTGCAGAGTAGATTATAGACAGAACTAAAAAGATAAGTGGTATTGTGAATGTTGCATGGCAGTGCACCACTTTGATAGTTCGCCTTCATAGATCTCAGGTCAGGTCAGATAAGCAGAAAGCTGGAAACAAAATAGGTTTAATAAGGGCCTTATTACCATCCAAAATTACATTGTTTTGTGATAGGGATTTAGATGATATTAAGAGAGTAACATAAGGATTATAAGGATTGTACAAGAAGGTTTAGGCAACGACGTTGAAAAATAGTGTAGGAAATTCCAGCAAGCATCCCAATTCTCGCAACAGGAACCTTAATATTAATCAGTAAATCATTAGAAAATTATTGAAAGCCTGATCAAACAACCGAATTTCAGAGAAAAGGAAACTATCCGGATTAAAGATGCCAGATCCTGTTTATTAGAAAGTAGGTTAGAATGAAGGTTACGAATGTTAGAAAGTAAAATGATATTTTGTAAAACCAGCTACTACTATTAGGCGTGTCTAGAACACGTTCATTATTCATTCTACACAATGCAGGGCACAGAGGACATAACGTGTAATGTGATTATATTCATTAAATTGTACAAGGATAGTATATATGTATCACGTAGAAGGCGTGTAATTATATGCAAGACTTAATGTAGACGATAATTTCTGAGAGAATTTGCTTTCCTAAACTGGCATCCAGGCAATGCTCATGAATGGAGGATGCTAACAGTAATCACCTCTATCATTATTACTACTATTATTGTCTTTATCATCATTGCTACTATATCATTATTATTATTACTATGTTTACCATTATTATCAGTATCATCATCATCGTTATCATCATTATTATCATTGTTATCATTATCATTATCAATATTGTCATTATCATAATTATCATTATTATCATTATTATGATTATCATTATCATTATCATTATTAGTATTATTATCATTATCATGATTATCATTATTATCATTATCATGATTAGTATTATTATCATTATCATGATTATCATTATTGTCATTATCATAATTATCATTATTATAATTATCATGACTATCATTATGATCATTATCATGATTATCATTATTATCATTATCATGATTACCATTATTATCATTGTTATTATTACACATAGGCGTAAAATCTCCAATGAAAAAAGGTACAGTGTACACTTGACATCTTTTAATTTAGTTCACAAACTTGAACGTTAACATCAACATATGATAAACAACCTTTACAAACTCTTTGAGAAGGATGAAGGAATGCCGAGGTGTCTGCCAGCGCGGAAATCCTGTCGGTGTGACAGCCTCGGCTCGGAATCTGGTGCATTTAGCCTCCCCTACCCTCCTCCCTTCCCTCCCCTCCCCTCCCCTCCTCTCCCCTCCCCTCCTCTCCCCTCCCCTCCCCTCCCCACCCGGCGCAACCTCATTAGAACCCTTCTGCTACTAACCTCTAACTCCGTTCCTTAACTTTCCTAAACCACATTCACGACGACCCCTACCAAACTCTGAAACATCTTACCCCCCACCCCTACTACCCTCCCCTCCCTCCCCCCCACCTCTCCCTCCTGTGAATCTCTCGGAAACCTTAATTACACCTTAAAAACACCTTAATTACACCTTATAAACCTTAGATGAAGACTCAAATGCCTCCTGATACACCCATTACATCCACCGAGACACAGTAAGAGGAATGGCCCACCACACCAACCTCTCTTAGTCATGCAACCATTATCCCAACTGCAACAGAACTCCGGTGCAGCATAGCAAACTCGCTACCCAAAAAGTCGCGTCTTCTCCTGTCTCACCCTGTTCCATATCAACAGCCCTTTTCTAAGCCCCGCCCACCCCCCACCCCATCCTCGTCGCCAATCAAGGAGAAAAAAACGACAAACAAACACACTTCATGGTTCCTCGCAATCACATAGAGATCAGCAAGAAGAGGAGCAAGCGGAATAGCAACAGAAAAAAAACGAGAGAAGATTAATATCCCCTCAACCAAAACACCAATTGAATAATGCAAAGAATCACCACACATCCGGTTTTCCTGCTTTCCAGTCCCACCACGGCGAGATATAACTCTATAAAAGATATAAAAGATATAAGATATGAAAAATATAAAAGATATAAAAATATAAAAGATATAAGGCCAAATATAACAACAGCCAAACCAAACCAGGACAAGACACGTCTGACTCACTGATATCTACTGGTGCCAATAATGAGGAAAAAGATGAATTCACAGCTGTCTACACCCCCCTACCCCTCCCCCCTCCCTCTTCCCTAAAACAAAAAAAAAAAAAAACAAGAGGGTAAAGAAGTAACAAGAGGTCTTATACTTCAACATAATGAATTGCCACACAAACGCAAAGGAGGCAGTTATTGAAAGGCACTGCTCGTTAACCTTCCTGAGGTGGACGACGTAATTGCATTTAGAAAAAAATAAAAATAGTTCCTCATGTTATACCAGCTTCGCCGTTTCAGTGAAAGGCAAGAGATTCAAAGCCAACGAGTATTTTTGTCGTTGTTGTTTTTTTTAATCAGAATCCTCCCCTAACCCAAATAGGGCACTTATGCAAATTTCAAAGAAACCCATAATAAAAGATATTTTATCCCCGCAAGCAAATTCAGGAAAGCCCTCTTCATCACACTGGAAGCCCTTAACACTTTCCATTAAATCTGAACTCATAACTGCACTGCATTTGAAGTTGTTTGTGACCTTCACGATCAAGGAGAGTTCCTGTTACGTACGATGTTATTCGCAAACTTCTCTGTTAAACTCTCCTTCCGATCTTGTAGCAGACGACGGTTTTTTTTTTTTTCTTTTTTTTTTTTTCTTTTTTTTTTTTTTTTTTTTTTTTTTTTTTTTTTTTTTTTTGAATTTTTTTTTTTTTTTTTTTTCTTTTTTTTTCTTTTTTTTCTTTTTTTTTTTTTTTTTTTTCTTTTTTTTTTTTTTTTTTTTTTTGCCTCTTCGGGATACGAATGGTTGATCTTTATCATCATCCGTATGATCATCATCATTATTATCATTATTATCATTATTGTTATTATATCGTTGCTATTATTATCAGTATTATTATCATTATTATTATTTATTATATAGTATTATTATCATTATCCTCCTTCCCATTACTATCATTATTATCTTTACATTATGATAATCATTATTATGATTATCATTATTGTCAGCATAATTATCATTTTTATCGACATTATCATCATTACTATCACTATCGTCTGTATAATCACTATCCTTACTATTTTGTCATATTTATTATTTTCATCAATGTTATCATTATCATAATCTATATTCTTTCTTATCATCACTGTTATTGTGATTATACTTCTGCCATGTTATATCACCATTACTA
>NW_028234427.1:6379303-6381045 GCF_977035675.1 Penaeus japonicus | reverse complement strand
AGAGGGATTGGGCAGGACAAAGAGGGAGATAGTGGGGTGGTGTGCGAGAGAGCGGAGGAGGAGGGAGGAAGAGAGAGAAAGGGATAAAGAAAGAGGGAGAAAAAAAATGTGTGATTAACATTCAAGGCCCGTAGGCTCCGCATTTACCACTGCGATAAGACCACAACCAATCACATCACAGACTCATAATAAAGATAATGGAACTATCAGCAGACCACTCACCATAAATATTAAAACATCGGACATTTGAATAACAAATATATTTATTGTGTCTAGCAAGGCAATATGTAGGCAAATCTTATGTTAAGCACTACATTACGTACATAATCGTTGAATTAGAAATATAAGTATTTTAACTGCGAGATTAAGCCCTGCCCCTCTACGGGTTTGAAATATTTTTTACGAGATTATTTAAAAGAAAGAATGAAAGAGAGAATATAATATCGTAGAGTGTTGGAAGGAGTAAACAAAGAGTGAAAACGAAAGAGAAAGAGAGAGCGAAATAAGAGAAAGATGGACCGAGAGCGAGAACACACACGTTTCTACCATAAATCTCACGCTTACAAATTATTACGACTTCTAATGTACGCAGGCAGTCGGGGCTGGGGCTATAAACCAACTGCAAAACAAAAACAAAGCAAAAAAAAAAAAAAAAAAAATCAAGAAAAACTAAACAAAATATGGGAAAAAGCTGAATAATTCATTTGTTTCATTGGTAGGCTGGCTGCCGCGTTCCCTTGAGGAGTCTGCGGAATTGTTTTAGTCTCCGAGAAAGGTTTACAACTTCCTGTAAACCCGAGGAGGAGCGAGTGTTCGAGGCCGAGGATGGGGCGGGGGCGGGGGGGGGGAGGATCAGCGTGTTCCTTGTCTGGGTTTGAGGATGTTGTTGTTCTTGGCGAAAAAAAATGGCAGATCTCCTCTTCCGGTTGACTTTCGGGAAGCCGGTGTTGTTTTTGTCGTCGTTGTTTTTTGTTTGTGTGGGTGTGTGTGTGTGTGCGTGTGTGTGTGTGTGTGTGTGTGTGTGTGTGTGTGCGTGTGTGTGTGTGTTATCTAAAACCATTTCGAATTATTATATGAAACATATCCTTATGTCAATAATGAGCCATCCCATCAGCCACATCCAAGGAACAAAGGGGGTACACGGGAGAGGAGACTGAGTTATTGGGCTTGGTTTCTTATATGTATATTTCCCTTTTCCATAATATATTTATGTATATATATATACATATATATATTAATTATACATATGTGTGTATATATATGTATGCATGTATATGTATATATAATATAGTTATATATATTATTATACTATATATATTTATATATTATCATTAATTTATACATTTAATATGTTTACCATCCTACTATATATGTATATGCTACTACACTGTCGCATGTGTGTCTCGTATGTATATGTACTATATACTATATATAATATATATATATATATACTTTATATATGTATGTTATGTATGTTTAATATATAAATATATCCTATATATTTAATATATATATAACTATATACTATATATATATACAGTATATAATATATCAGATATATCATTATATACATACATATAATTTTCTTTGATAATAAGGTGCGTTTTAGCCACACAGCATGAAACGGTAACAATAGTCTTAAAAAGAAAAAAAAGAAAGAAAGAAAGAAAGAAAAAAAACACAGAAAGAAAGGAGCATGATTTGAGCCAAAAGAGCATTACGTCTCACAGGTAAGGGAAAAA
>NW_028234427.1:6359303-6364303 GCF_977035675.1 Penaeus japonicus | reverse complement strand
AAACTAAAAATGAGAAAGTATATTATTGAAGATACAATATTTGATTATCATTATTATTATTAACATCATTACTATTATCATTTTCATCTTTATCATTACTATCATTATCATTTTTATCATTATTACCATCATTGTTATTATCAGTATTTGTTGATACCATAATCATTATCCTTGTTATCATTATCATTATAATTATTTATTATTATGATTATTATTTCTATCATTCATCACTAATCATTTTATTATTAATACTATCATTGTCATTATCATTATTTTCATTACTATTATTATCATTATCCTTGTCATTATCATCATTATTATAATAATCATTAATATTATCATCAATATCATTATCATGAATGCTGCCATTATTATCATCATCATTACTATTATCATTTTGAATATCATCATCATAATCAAAATTGTTGTTATTTTTTTCTTCCTATCTTTGTTATTGTTGTTATCATTAGAAATTATATTACAATTTCTAGTAGTATCACTATCAGTATTATTGTTGATATGATGGTCATTTTCCATATCATCCTTATTATTATTGTCATTATCATTATTATTATCAATATTACAATTATCATTATTATTATTATTATCGTTATCCTTATTATTGTTACTATTATCATTATGACCATTATTATCATTAATGTCATTATCCTTATTACTATCAATATCACTATTTCTATTCTCATTATTATTATCATCAATATTATCATTATTAATATCATCATCATCATCATCATTATTGTTATCATTATCATTATCTTCTTGATTATCATTATCATTCTTATCATCATCATTCTTATCATTAGTATGGTTATTATCATTATCATCATTATCATCATCTTCATTATTGTTATTGTTACTTTCGTTAGTGTTATCCTTATATATATCCTCATTTTTTAAATAATTATGCTTACCATTACTATATCTTTATCATATTTCATTGTTAACATAAATATCATTATTTACCTGATCATTGTTGTTATGACTATTGTTATTATTTTTGTAACTATCTTCTTAAATATGATCATTGATTTTCTTATAATTTAGATAATTATCATTAATATTATTCATCGCAGTTGTTATCATCATAATCATTATCGCCCTTATTGTTGATATCATCCAAGCTTGTTTTTGTTATCAATACTATCTTTGTTAAATGTAATATCAAAATTATACTGAATAAGGGAAAACTTCAAGCGTTTTAGATGGTAACGAATAAAATCTACAGTCAACAACCCCACATTTTGCCGAATTATTATTATCATCATTGTTATTATTATTAGCATTATTGGTGATATTGTCCTTACTATCATTATTCTTGTTATCATTATGATTATTTCATCATCATTACTATTATTACTAATATTATCTTAATTATCAACATCATCATCAGTATTATTCTTATTATTACTATCATGATTATCATCAGTATTATTCTTATTATTACTATCATGATCATCATAATTATTTTCATCAATATCATCCTTTTTATTGTCATTATCATCAGCCTTACCATTATCATTATCATTATTACTATTATTATCAATCTTAACATTATTAATGTTTTCATTATTAATAGTATTATATGATTATTATTATTATCATTATAACTGTTAACATCATTATCGTAATTACTTTTAGTCACATGATTATAACTACTATCATCATCGCCGTTGTTAATATTATCATCATCATCATTATCATTTTCATTATTATTACTATTGTCATTATTATCATAAGTATTTTGTTCATCCTTATCGTTGATGGTGTTTTTATCAATATCCTCTTCATTATTTTTGTTATGGTTGTTTTGGGGGTTAGTTTTGTCAGTGATATTGTCGATGTCACTATCATTGTCATGATTGATAACAAGTTTTTTTTCTAGTATTTCTTTCATCACTACTATCGTGTTTGTTGTCATGTTTGATGTTATTATTGTTAGCTTTATTTATGATATTACTAAAAAAAAAAAAAAACATTATTGTTACACTAATAAATAATCTTGTTATCATAATTAATATTATCATTGTTATCAATATCATTATCATCACTATCATTAACATTTCCATCATTATCATTATCATTAACATTTTCATCATTATCATTATCATTAACACTATCATTATCACTACTATTATCATTGTCATTATCACAATCACTGATGTGATTATTATAATTACCATTGATGTTATCATCACGATTACTAACATCTTTATCCCCATTATCACTATTAACTTCAGTATCAAATTTTGTTTTAACTCTATGGTTGATAACCCCCGTTTCACTTACCATTGTATTATCCTAATCGTTACTTATTTTATAACATTTTTATCCTTATCATTATTAATAAAGTAACTCTTGTTATCATTACCATTATTACAATTAGTGGCAGTAGTAATATTCTCATAATTTTTGTCCTTGTCATAACTATTGCTGATATTATCCTCATTATCCTTATTTTTACTTTTGATATTAACATCATTATCAAATATATTATCATTGTTAGCATTAGTATGGATATTGTTATGATTATTATCAAAATAACTCATCATCACTGTTTTATAAACATAATTCTTATCGTTGTGTATGTTGATATCATAATTGTTGATATTATATTGTCATCATCATTATCATCACTAGCAATATGATAACAATCCTCATCCGTCTTTTAAAAAGATCATTACCATGATTATCTTTATTACAGCTTTTATCATTTGGGCATTATCTTCCTTATCATTACCATCATTATGACATCATTATTGTTGTCGTTATAACTATTTTTCTAAATGTTGCTCTAATCATTATCCTTATTATTAGTTACCTTTAATGATATCACTATTATCATTGAAATTATTGTTTTCATCTGGATTATTTTCCTACCATTATTATGATTACTATCGATATCATCACTACTACTTATTTTCATCACTATTATCATCATAATCATCATCCTCATCATTTTCATTGTAATAATTATTATCTTTTATTATCAATATTACTATTATTATTATCATCATACAAATTTCATTAATATTATCAATATCATTGTAATCATTATTGCCACTATTATGCTCATTATCATCACTATCGGTACTTTGGTCATTACCATTATCCTTATTATTAATATTACTATTGTCCTTCCTTTTATCACTATTCTGATCATTAGCATTATTATTATCAGTAGCAGTAGTAGTATCAACATTACTAATTTTATACTTTACGCCATAATCGTTATGGTTATTATCGTTGCCATTGTTATTATCATTGTTATCGTTATTATCACCATTGTTATGATTAGTAATACTATTATTGCTTTCTTATCACTATATTTCTAATATCATTGTTATTGTTATCATTTTTATCCCCATTGTTATTATTATCATTGTAATCATTATTATTGATATCATCGTTATTTTCATTCTTATTTATAACATTATCATTATCATTGTTATCACTTTTACCATCATCACATTGTCCTTATGACCATTATTATCATTATAATCATTATCTTCATTACCAACATTATTTGTTTTTTTTCATTGTAATCATTATGATGTAAATATTGTTACCATAATCCGTATCATCTCTATCATAAGTGTCTTTATTATCATTATCATGATTAACGTTGTCGTCATTATAATTGTTGTCATTGTTACCGTTGTTATTATTGTTACTTTTATCGCCATTATCAGCATCATCATTACTTGTCATTGTAACAATTATTCCTACTTATAATTATCAAATTTATCATACATATATATATGTATATATATATATATATATATATATATATATATATATATATATATGTATGTATATATATCAAATCTATCAAATCTATCAAATCATTATCATATCTATCATAATCAACATCAGTAATAAAAATATGCCAAATAAATGTTTTAAAATCCTGGGATTCTAAATCTACGGTCGATAACCCCCTTTTCAATTACCATGGTATAATATCGGTTATGTTCTCAATATGATTATCTTTTTTATTTTTCATTATACTCATTCTTGTTATTATTATCATCGTTATTGATTTGCGTGTTGCTATTATGATCATCATTTTGTTTCGTTAGCGCTATTATCATTATCTTTACCATTACCATTTTTACTTTTACCATTATCATTATCATTGTTTTTATTGATATTACCATTAATATAATAATCATCATTCTTACAGTAATTGCTATTGCTGTCATTATTGTTATCATTAATGAATTACTCTTATCATCAACAACATTTTTGTTATTATTATTTCATTATCCTTGACATTTTCATTATCATCATGATTATCATTGTTATGATAGTCATAATCACCATTATTTTGATTATCATTACTATCTTTAAAACTTAGATAAGTAATATAATCATTATAATGATAATTATTGTCAATGTCATTATCATAATCATTATTTCATGATTGATATAGTTATTTTTGTTGTTATCATTATCAATATCATTATTACGATTATCATTACCATTGTTACTATCCATCCTATTATCATTAGTATTGTTGTTACTATGGTTGTTGTTGTTGCTGCTATGATTACTACTATTATCATAACTATTATCATTACCATAATAACTGTTATCTTAAAGTTGTGAATATCATTATCTCCATCACTATCATCACTATTACTGCTGGCACTGTTGTTGTTATTGTTTTTTGTATTATCATTGGTATTGATATTGTAAATATCATTTTCATATCATCAATAGTATTTTCCTATTATTAACGTTATTTGATTACCATCACCAATATCATTTACTTAAAGATAAATATATATATATATGTATATATATATATATATATATATATATATATATATATATATATATATATATTCCATTTTTACATATATATATATAATATATATATATATATATATATATATATATATAATAATATATATATATATATATATATATATATATATTATATAATATATATATATATATATATATGCATATATATA
>NW_028234427.1:6321803-6326803 GCF_977035675.1 Penaeus japonicus | reverse complement strand
TCCTTTACATGCGAGATCAAGGCCAACAGCTGAATTGGAGTAACGTAAAATTTATTCATATATCTCCAAAGTCGTGCGAAAATATAATGGTAGGATCTCTCTTTGATAAAGGAAATACCTATTTTTAACTTAAATACTGGCCAACGGGGCATGCATGACCTTACTTCGTCTTTAATGGGCAAAGCAGTCCCAGGATTATTTGACTTTGACCCTCCTTCTGTATCCTGATCCAGTTCTTATTCCTATAGTCTGTAAGTCTACTACATATTCTTGCCTATTGCATTTTTATTAATCATTTTCATTTCCTTCGTCCGAAGTGGACCTTAAGAAGGGTTTGAAAAGTTATGATTTACATATAATCCTTACTGTCTTTAAACATAACGCAGATTGTAACGACTGACAAACAACCTCAGCAAGTCCATTTATATATATATATATATATATATATATATATATATATATATATATATATATATATATATATATATATATATATATATATATATATATATATATATATATATGTTTTGTTTTTTTTCTTTTTTACGAAAGGAAGCCAAATCAAATGTGAAGAAATGAACATAGGTTTATTAATTATCCCAACAGAAATCGAGATCTTTGGTCGAACTTGCAGCCCTCTAAGAGTACGATTTGTAAACTAGTGAATATAGAGTTTGGTAACGCAGAGGAATGCCCAAGTTTTGCCTTCATGTCAACTTTGAACTCGACAACTGAAAATATCCGGCTTTCCCTTTCAGTTTAATTGAGCAAGGACTCGAAGAGAAGGATTCGCCTCTTCTCTCAAGTGCGAACGATTTTTCTCCGTTTTCGGTCTGTTAAACTGCGGCAATGTCAACTCAGACGCTGTAAAAGTATTAATGTTTGTCCACTCGTGCACGGATAGACAGTCTCTCTCTCTGTCTAACTATCGATCTATCTATCTATCTATCTATCTATCTATCTATCTATCTATATATATATATATATATATATACATATATATATATATATATATATATTTATTCATTTATTTATATGCCTATCAATCTAAACCTATCTCTCTCTCTCTCTCTCTCTCTCTCTCTCTCTCTCTCTCTCTCTCTCTCTCTCTCTCTCTCTCTCTCTCTCTCTCTCTCTCTCTCTCTCTCTCACTCTCTCTCTACACACACACATGTGTATATATATATATATATATATATATATATATATATATATATATATATATATATATATATATATATATATATATATATATATATATTTCAACCTCTATCTATCTATCTATTTCTCCCTCTCTTTCTCTTTTTATCTTGCTTTCTTATGAAAAGAAGCACGATACAGCACGATTAGATCAATGGGATGTCTTGCTGGCAAAGAGGAGACGAGAGGAGTGGCCCTACCCTATCGAGAGGCCAAGCCGATAATCGAGTCGAGGTCACGAGGTCTGCCCGCGAGGGAAGACTGGAAGGAAGAGGCTTTTCCCGGACGAAGGTCTCAGCTGAACTAATGTCTTGGTAGACGCTTCTCTTTGTGAAGGCTTGGCTGGGGCCACTATCTTAAAACAGGCGCATGTTGGAGTATATATCCTGTTTTACTGGTCTTATATCGGGGAATCGACGCTTCCATGTGTGATGGCTCGGCTATGGCCGCCATCTTAAAACAGGAGCGTGCCATAGTATATATCCTGTTTTCCTGGTCTTATACACTCTCTCTCTCTCTCTCTCTCTCTCTCTCTCTCTCTCTCTCTCTCTCTCTCTCTCTCTCTCTCTCTCTCTCTCTCTCTCTTTATTATAACTATGATTTTCATGATTACTGTTATCATCGTCATCATAAAAATAATTTTCGTAATTTGTGATATTCCCATCATTAGCATCATTATTGTTTGTCACTGATATCATATTTCTTATTTCTTGTAGTCATTATCATTCTCTTCATCATTATCTTCACCATCATGACTTTGATTATCATTATCATTATGGTTATCATTATCTCCTTCACTATTGCTCTTGGTGTTATTATTTGTCTTGTTGTTCCTCTTGTTGATATGACAGTTATCATTGTTATCATTTCTATCAACATTGTTGCTATTATCATTGCAATAATTCGTATTGATATAACTGTTACCATTACAGTTAATGCTATCGGTGGTAGTAGTATCATTATTATCATCATCATTATTATCACTGATATCTTTATCAATATCATTGCTATATTTATCAGTATTATTATGATGACCATCATTATCATTACTATAATTAACATTATCATTACTATTATTAACATTAGCATTACTATCATCATCATTACTATAATTGCCAGTTTCATTACCATATCTATTATCATTACTATTATCATCATTATCATTTTATTATCTTTTTTTATTATTACCATCTTCAACATCATCCTCATCATTATCATCATCACCATCAACTCTTTCATCATTTTCATTATCACTGATATCATTATCATCATTATAATCATTTCATACAAGAAACGTCATCTATACCATCTTGAATCCTATCAATATGACCATTAAATAAGTGATTAATCAGACTCTGAATGCATTGCCACCAGACGTGATTCAAAGGGAGAAGTGCGTTGCGCTCGAGACCAATGGAGGTTTTACTTCACGTGGCTGCAAAACCCCTTCCCAGCCTCTGACAATAGACACACACGACTGACTTCAATCCCTTGCTGATATTTGCATTTAAGTGTGTTGTTTGATTTTCTTTTCTTTTCTTTTCTTGCTTTTACCTCGGTTGAGTGTACTGTCGTGTTTATATATTTATGTTTTCGAGTCTCTTAACATGTTGATTCCCATTGGAATGATGGTTGCTTTCTGTTCTGTTTTTTTTTTTTTTTTTTTTTTTTTTTTTTTGATTGGCAGGGCATGGCCAACAAGGCAGTGCAGGTGAACTCAACAGCTTAACTCTTTCTCAGTAATGGAAGAACAAGGAAGAACATTAAACTCTAATGACAAGGATTCTAAATCATATATCTAGAGTTAGACTGTATAGACAAAAAGATGGATTGAAAGAACTGTCATTAAAATATCATTTATTTCAATGCACTCTTGCACTACATATTTGAATTCGTATCATTGTCACACATACACACATATATATGTATATATATATATATACATACATATATATATATATACATATATGTGTGTGTGTGTGTTGTGGTGTGTGTGTATAGAATAATATATATATATAATATATTATATAAAATATATATATATATATATATATGTATATATAATTATTCGTATATATATATGTGTGTGTATATATGTTACTATATATATATATATATAAATAATTATATGTGTGTGTATGGTGTGTGTGTTGTGGGTATATGTATATATATATATAAGATTGTAAAATGCAGTAACGCATATATGTATATATATTTATATATAATATATATAATGGTGTGGTATGTGTGTGTGTGTGTGTATATGTATAATATATATGAGAAGATGGTAGACTGCAGTAACTGCATTTTTAACATATACAAATTTTACTTACCTGACCGGGAATCGAACCCGCGCCGTAAGATTGGCAGGTACGGTGGTGAGACCTATTGGCTATTCAACCCACTAAAAGAATTGTCCAACCAGACGCCTTATGAGACATCATGGAACTTACCTATGTGCTCTTAGCAGAGCAGTGAAAATTCGCTATCACTGCTCTGCTAAGAGCACATAGGTAAGTTCCATGACATCTCATAAGGCGTCTGGTTGGACAATTCTTTTAGCGGGTCGAGTAGCCGATCGGTCTCACCACCGTACCTGCCAATCTTACGGCGCGGGTTCGATTCCCGGTCAGGGAGGTAAAATTTGTATATATGTATATTAATATGTTACTGCATTCTGTGTGTTTTCTCTTATATATAAAATAAACATACAAATGCCATGAAAGAATGTATGTATATATCTATGTATATATATATAAATATATATATATATCTATATATATACATACATACATATATATATAAGTCGCATACACACACACAATATATATATACATATTATAACAATATAATTATTATATATATATATATATATATATATATATGTATACACACACACATATATATATGCATATATGTTTGTATGTATGTATATAGATAGATAGATAGATAAATAGTTATGCGTTAATGTGTGTGTTTGTGTCAAGTCAGTCCTATCCATCGTAAGGAGACACGTGACCAAGGTGATTAGAAGATCCCTCGGAGCCAATATCCAGGTGATTTATGACCTCACTTTATGTTTCGAAGCCCATCGTAAACTCGAGGAAAATCCATATTCTAGAATGTGACTCGTTACTCCGAAGCAGTAAATCTTGCTAAAGATTGTTTAACTCACTTTGTTATCTCAGTCATGATATGTGAATATAACTTCGATTACATATGGACGTCCGGTAGCCCCCGACAAAACTTATTTCTAAACTTCTTAAAAATAAATTATTCTCCTATCAGCAGAAATCAATCAACGAAATATTTTGGTGAAACGGCATTTTGCCTTGGTTCTCACAGAAGTAAGAATTCATGTGTCACAACAGACCTCACTATCCTTCTTTCTATTGTCATCGGATCTATTACCCCCTTTCACCCACGATACATTTCCATACATATCTTTTCCCTCAAACACACCCTCCCCCAATAAGAACGCCCTTTACCTCCACCCCACAAGCACAAGAATATACACACATTAATGTCCCTTCGACACTCTCCTTGCCTTTAACCCTCGGCACTTGACTAAGACTCCTCCTACAACCCCCTACGGCTCACTAACCCTGAGCCCACTCACACCTCTCTCTCTTTCTGCCCAAGAGCCTGGCTTCTGCCCCGAGCCAGGAGGCCTGCTCCCTCCTGACGAAGGGCCGGATACTCAAATCTCTCGCAGTTGAAGACCTCGCAGCGGGTTACGCTCTCGTAAGGTACGATGTCCCTACGAGGTCGCAAATCTGCCATACTCAAAGAAAATATAA
>NW_028234427.1:6286803-6289303 GCF_977035675.1 Penaeus japonicus | reverse complement strand
ACACATACACACACACACACACACACAACAAACATACACATGCGATAAATCGGTGAAAATGACAAAAATGATAATAATTATGGAATAAAAGACGGGAGGGAGGGCTCCTTGATGAGAATTAGGCATGTATTATCTGACATATAATATAACATATTATATAACATCTGGCTTATACTATATACATAAAGTATATGCCACGTGGTCATGTACCCTTATATACATGACAAGGTCATCAATTTAACAACAAAGGTTACACGTAGCGGTGTACAGAAGGATAAACAACAAACTGTGTCGATCAGCGACGTGTCACAAACGGACCGGGATTGCCTCATTCACAAGTTAATCATTTTAATCCCTCGATCAGACAGACAGCACGGGTGTTTCGTCGCTCCCAGAACGCCGAGAACCAAGAGAGCAAGGTCAAACAAGGTCAGAGCAAGGTCCGCTGTTTACGCAGCTCCGGTCAAAGTGCAGCTGGGTTCATCTGTCTAAGGACGAGAGGAGAGGACGCGATATGGAGAGGGGCCAGACAATGGTTTAAAGCAGTGGTTCCCGACCTGTGGACCGCAGAACCCTTTGAACTACTAATATTTTTTTTCTTTACTTTTTTATTTTTATCCTTTTTTTTTTTTATTCGTTTTATTTAATTTTTTTTATTTTTTTTTTTTTTCTTTTATCCGAGGTTCTCAGGAACACTTTGACGAGGTAAGAAGACCTTTCTTTACTGTTACATGCAGGTGTATTTACAGTATTCGAAAGGGAATATCGGCAAGTTCATGGTGGTGAGAATAGCTTTTTGAACGTACCATTCAACCAAAGATAGGGGCCCTTCCTGTTTCATGGTTCCTGACGCAGGATTCGATAGCTCAAGGTGTCGTTGTGGTATGAAGGTGATTCGACTTTGTTTTCTGATTTTCATTTCATATATCATGATTTTCTACATAAACACTTTGGTTTAATTACACATCCTTGTGGAAAGATAGTGTTTGTGCTAATATACTGAAGAGGTCGAGAAGTCTTTTACTAAAACACTCTCTATCTCTCTCTCTCTCTCTCTCTCTCTAACATTCTCTTCTCCTCTCTTCTCTCGCTCTCGCGCAGCACTCTCCTATATATCTAAATCTACTCCTCTCTACCCTCTATCCGTCCCTAATCTCGCCCTTCATCATCTTCGTTCAAAAAAAACTCAACGTCTGGCTCTTATCTCTCTGTACCTATCTCTTCTCTCACTTCTCTGGTAAACTCTATCTATCTATAAAAACTATCTCTATCTATCTAAATTCTCTCAATCTTTCTATATATGGCTCTCTTTCCTCTCTATCTCTCTCCTTCCTCACTCTTATGTTACATCTATTCTCTCTCTCTCTTCTATCTTACTCTCTACTATCTCTCTCATCTCATTCTCATCTCTCTCTCTCTCCTCTCTTCTCTCATCTCTACTACTAATCTCTACTCAACTCTTCCTCTTTCTCTCTCACTCTCTCTCTCTCTCTCTATCTATCTATCTATCTCTATCTATCTATCTCTCTTTCTCTCTCTCTCTCCTCTCTCTCTCTCTCTCTCTCTCTCTCTCTCTCTCTCTCTCTCTCTCTCTCTCTCTCTCTCTCTCTCTCTCTCTTTCTCTCTGTCTCTCTCTCTCACTGTCATTCTATTTCTGTCTATCTATTTTTCCTGACGATTTGTTTCTCTATCTGTGTCGTAATTGCTTACTGTGTATGAGCCTAGTCTTCACTAAACTGGATATCGTCTATTATCTTCACGGATCACCGCCTCTGTATGAGTTCATGCCCGGATATTAAGCAAATTAGAAATAAACGAAATTCCAATCGAAAAGCGTCGAATCGCGAGCAACTGGTTTTCCTTCTGATTGCTAAACACTTTCGTTACGCGTTGATCTCCGAGCACTTCACCCTCCCCCCCCTCCCCCCCTCCCCCTCTCCGCCTCCTCCTCCCTCCCTCCGTAAATGAACGAAAGAATATAGATCGACTTTCATAATCAGTCGCCGAAGATTTTTCTTTTTCTTTTTTTTTTATCTTCTTCCTGAACTTATTTCAGAAGTTAATCACGAAGCCGAACTTTCTCGCTCGGATTGACTTCATGGGACAACTGCCAAAACGAAAGTCCAAAGCAATATCACATAATACTGTTTACTGATTTCCGAGATTAAATTTTCGGGTGAGGTTGGAGAGGTAAGGGGGTTGGGGGGAGGGGGAGGGGGGTGACAGGTCATCTCCCCCTCCCCCTCCCCCCTCCCCCTCCCCCCATCTCGCAGGATAGCCACGGAATGCAACCCACTTGCAACTTGGTCGACCGAACTGCGAGAGAAGAGGAAAGTTCATAGTGGGTATTCTTTCAAATGTGGGGGGGGGGGGTTATTCGTAGCAGATAATGGTACCTTGTATGTTTATAATACTTTGGAAGCGAGAGAAAAGGGAGAGGAGAGAGGACGAAAGAGGGAGGAGCGAACACAGAGATCGAAGAAGGCGTTAGGGGGGAAAA
>NW_028234427.1:6279303-6281803 GCF_977035675.1 Penaeus japonicus | reverse complement strand
TGTGTGTGTGTGTGTATGGGTGTGTGTGTCTACGCATGTTTCCCTTGACCGTCCAGAATGTGTGATGCAGCGACTCGCAAAAGGCCAGAGTGGTGGACAGCATCCAACTGCCACCTTCAGTAGTACAACATCCCCGCCAAAGAATAAACGCGACGAGGCAACTTCTGACGGCTTCCAAAAACGTCTTCAAAGAATATTTCTAGCAGAGGGAAAGACCGCCCGTCTAAGTATGTTGAGTCAAGATGTGTGCTTTGGAGGCGATAGAAGAGCCATCGATTTAATTAGCACGGTTTTCGTTTTATGGGCGAAGGTCGAGTGGTCTTCAATCTGCCTTAGTATATATACCTCTTTCTTCTAGTTTCACTTGTTTTCTCCCAGTTCTCTTGTTTTCATACGTTTCCTTTTTGTCCCTGATCCCTCTTCTATTTTATCTTCATCGTTTTTGTTACTGTCTTTCTATCGCACTTTTCTGTTTTCCATTTCTTCGTTGACCTCATACTTTTTTTTTAATGCTTTGTCTTTCGTTTTAAGTTTCCATTTATAGATAAAGGTTCACGATATACACACACAGGAGCTATTCCATTTCAGCCAATGACGAACCACCCACTTACTCTTAAAAAGCCATTGATAACAAACATCGAATCCCAATTCCTCTTTTCTAACTACACACTTTGTAAGAACAGTTCCCGGCCCACTACCTACTGCAGGCACTAACTCTCCAGACACAAACTCGAAGGAAGTACAGTCCTAAATCAGCTCAACCGCACTTCCTTGTCCGCTTTTCATAGCACTTCCCAAGTTCTTCATCTCGCTCCCTCGATAGACACCCTCCCTAACCACATAACGGGCTGGTGCTGTCCCCGACCCACGCCTAAGGGAGGTAGTGTCTTTTACGAGCAAAATCTTAAGACCAGACCAGAGTGGAAGCTGTGTAAAGTGGCAGTTAAAGCTTTCGTCGGATGTAACGACCGCGTTAATTTTTGCCGGAGGCGATGGAAGGTGGGAGAAATTGGTGAATAAGAGGTTGGATAAACCATCCTGAAGAAAGGGTTGGAGTGACGCAAATGAAGGAGAACGAAGTCTAAAGAAGATTTTCACTTTTCTCTCTCTCTCTCTCTCTCTCTCTCTCCGGACTGCTCTCTCGAGTCTCTCTCTCTCTTCTCGTCTCTCCGTCTTCAGCTCTCTCTCTTGATTCCTCTCTCTCTCGTCTCCAATCTTCACTCTCTCTCATTGCTCTCATCACCTGCTTCTCTCTCTCTCTCTCGTCTCTGCGGAGCTCGTCGTCTCTCTCCTCTATCTCCCTCTCTCCTCTTCTCTCTCTTCGGAGGCTCTGGGAGGTGCTCTCTCTTCGTCTCGTAGTTGCTCGTATGCTCTCGCCTCGATGCTCGCATCATTTGCTCTGCTCTATATGCTCTTTTTCCTCTGCTACGGCCTCCCACACCCACTCTCTCTCTCTCTCTCTTCCTTCTCTCTTCTGCTCTACTCTCTCCTCATCTCACTCAAACTACTACTCTCATCTCTCTCTCTCTCTCTCTCTCTCCTATCTCTCCGTCTCTCTCTCCTTCACTTTTTCTTTCCTTCGCACACACATACACACCTACCTCTCTCTCTTTCTTTTATCCTAGTGACGCAAATGGAGGGAAAGGGAGTCTAAAGTGAAATTGTGTAGCATGGAAGATTACTCTCTCTCTCTCTCTCTCTCTCTCTCTCCATCACTCCATCCACGTCTTCTCCCTCAGCTCTCTCTCTCGTCTCTCATCGTTCTCCCCTCTCTCTCTCTCTCTCTCTTTCCTCCCCCCCCCCTCTCTCTCTCACTCTCTCACTCTGACATCTCTCTCTCTCTGCGTCTCGTCCGTCTCACCGATATCCACTCGTCTTCTCGCTCGTCATTCTCGCTCGCCTCCCTCCTCGAGCTCTCTCATCTCTCACTGCTCTCTCCACTCCGTCATCGTCAGGGTCGTCTCTCTCCAGTCACTCTCTAATCTCGTCTTCGAGCTCTCTCGAGCTTCTCTCTTCTTTCCTCCCCCCCGGCCCCATCTCTACTCACACTCTCTCACTATGACGACTCTCTCTCTCTCTCTCGGGCGTCGTCTCTTCGGCCTCACTCTCTCCTCGTCTCTCTCAATCGTCCCTCCCTCTCCTCACTCTCTCTCGTCAGTCTCTCGCCCTCTCGTCCCGAGGGGTCTCTCAGTCTCCTGATTCTCTCTGAATCTGTCGGCGTCTCATCTTCTCTTCTCTCGTCTTCTCTCCTCTCTCATCTCTCTCGACTCCTCCTCACTCTGACCCACCCTCTCTCTCTCTCTCTCTCTCACTCGGGACTCTCCTCATTCTCTCTCCATCTCTCACTTCAGCTCTCATTCCCCAGCCTCTCTCCAACACTCTCCTCTCTCACTCACTCACGTCTCTCTCTCTCACTCGCGGCTCTCAGTCTCTCTCTCTCGTCGTCACGCGTGCGTCTCTCTCTCTCTCTCTCTCTCTCTCTCTCTCTCTCTCTCTCTCT
>NW_028234427.1:6239303-6241803 GCF_977035675.1 Penaeus japonicus | reverse complement strand
CCTCCTCATACCCCCCTCCCCTTCCCCTTTGCCCCCCTCTCCCTCCTCCTCCTCCTCTCTTTCTTTCTCTATCTCTTCCTCCTCCTTCCCTTTATTTCTATCTCTTTCCTTTCTCCCTTTATTCATCTCCTTCCGCTCTCCCTATCTTCGGTACCTCCCTTTTTTTTGTTCTTCCTCCTCATACTCCCCCTCCCCTTCCCCCTTGCCCCCTCTCCCTCTCCTAAATTTCCAAACTTTCGCCACTTCCCGAGTCATCTGTCTGTCCGGCGGGGGCTAAGTGTCACATACGTTCTTCCCAAAAGTCTTGAAGACATTGCGCCTGCTTCGTGTGAATCACTAAACAAATTAGAGCCACAGTTTGACTAGGAATTTGTTTGGGAGACACTTTGGGTGGGGATGGGATGGGGGTGGGGGTGGGTGGGGGTGGGGATGAGGGTTCGGGGGGTGATGGAGAAGGGAGGGAGGAGTTAATGGGGAGGGGGTGGCGGAGAGTCGAGGGGAGGGAGATGGGCGGAGTGGGTGCGAAAGGAGTTGCAGAAACGGAGGTTGAGAATATGAAAATTGCTAGCAAGATATTTTGGGTGAGAGAGTGGGAGACGGAAATGGGGATGGGTGAGAGAGTGGAGGGGAGATGGGAGAGAGACAGGGGGAGAGAAAGTGTGAGAGAGAGAGAGAGAGAGAGAGAGAGAGAGAGCGAGAGAGAGAGAAAGGAAGAGATGGATAGACAGAAGTAAACCGACAGAAAGATATAATGAAATATATATATAGAATATACACAACCAGACGAGCAAACAAACTGTATTAAGAATGACGATATTGAAGACCCCAAAAATAAGACGATGCTAAAACAAAACCAAAGAACAAGATCATTTATCCTAAGTTATAGACCGATATAAGTTATCGACTTTCCGTAATCGCTTCCGGGGGAGATTTACGATTTCGAGATAGATGAAGTGTTGAGATGCGTTGACGCTGTGACTTCGAGATGCTGCCATAATGGGATGAGGGATGGTGTCAGAGAGGGAGGCGAAGGGAGGGTGGGAGAGAGGAGGGAGAGAGAGAGAGAGAGAGAGAGAGAGAGAGAGAGAGAGAGAGAGAGAGAGAGAGAGAGAGAGAGAGAGGAGAGAGAGAGAGAGAGGGAGGCGAAGGGAGGGTGAGAGAGAGGAGGGAGAGAGAGAGAGAGAGGAGAGAGAGAGAGAGAGAGGAGAGAGAGAGAGAGGAGAGAGAGAGAGAGGGGGGGGGAAGACAGAGAGAGAGAGAGAGAGAGAGAGGGAAAGAGAGAGGGAGAGAGAGAGAGAGAGAGAGGAGAGAGAGAGGGGGGGAGACAGAGAGAGTGAGAGAGAGAGAGAGAGAGAGCGAGATTGACTGAGAGAGAAATAGCGTGAGTGCGGGAGTGAGAGAGAGAGAAAGAGAAAAGGAGAAAGGGAGTTGAGTGAAAAGAAACCGGTGGAGAGAGCGAGAGTTTGAGGAAGGGACAAACAAAGTCTTGAAGAAGAATGAAACGACAAATAGACGACATAGAATACAAAAAAAGGTAAAATTTTAAAAAATGCATTAAGATTAAAAGCACATCATCACCAGAAATCAGCAGAAAAATATAAAACAACCAATTCACCAACTTCCCTAAGAGAACAAACACACTCCCAGCCAATCCCCAGACCCCCCTCCCCCTCCCCCCTACACTCAAACAACAAAACCAGCGAAAGAGTTCAATCCCTTAGCCCGGAACCCAGCCATCGCCGGAAGCACCAGCGCCTCAAGCAAATGCCTTAAGAGCGAAATCCAAATCCCTTTCCGTTCACAGCATCTATCACACTCGAGGGAGCCATCGAAAAGCATGGAAGCAGAGATAGGAATGCCGACCGAACGGGCTGGACTGCAAGCGGCTGCTCTGTGTGTGTTTGTGTTTGTCTGTGTGTGTTTGTTTGATTATGTCTGTGTTTGCGTTTCTGTTTTTTTTTTTTTTTTTTTTTTTTTTTTTTTTTTTTTTTTTTTTTTTTTTTTTTTGAGTGTGTGTGTGCTTGTGTGGGTGTGTAAGTGAGGGTGTGTCTGTATTTGTGTGTGTCTGTGTTTGCATGTATGTATGTAGGTAAGTACGTGTGTATGTTTGTTTACGTGTATGTGTGTGAGTATTTGTTCCTATTTGTTTATTTGTTAGTTTATATGTATGCGTATGTGTGTGGACTATACAAAAAATATATATTTACATATATGCCAATAGTGTATCGGAAGGCTGTAGCCTAAATATCATGGTCAATTGAACAATTTCGAAAACCTTTATTTTTCTTTTATTTGAAAAAGGACTGCAAATCCATGGATTTTCATCGGGTAGTACATATCCGATGTAAACAGTTCTGCGTGTAAATCCTTTTCCACTATTCATTTTAAGATCGATTTTCTTCGAGTTCTATTTTTATATAGCAATTTGAATTCAGATATATCAACCTTTAAGTTCATTGATACTGTATCTGTGTTTTTCTTTCGCATTTTTATGACCATT
>NW_028234427.1:6226803-6229303 GCF_977035675.1 Penaeus japonicus | reverse complement strand
TTTTTTAAATATCTTGAAATATTTACTATCATCTGTATGTATCGCATTTAGAAAAACGCTTTTTGCGAGCGCTTTGTTATCCGTTATCTTTTCCCGTTTTGCGCGGCTGTTATTCCACCATTATGTGAAGGCTGATTTCCTCAGTTTGAATTCGAGTAAATTCTGTTCCATTTCTTTCAGCATCATATCTTATTGAAGTATAAAGTAGTATTAGTTCTTGGTGGAAACTTAATACGTATGGATTCATCATAAATATGGAATCATCATGACACAGGCGGAAAAGATTACAAACGCCTTCCTTGAGATGGATTCAGGTCGAACAAGCAATATGACATATGCATATTAGGCTTTGCATAGTAAGGTAGTAGCAGTCAAATTAATGTTCAGTGGAGAAAAGATAACATTTCATTATTTTTCCCCAGTGACTGGTGAAATTAATAACTGTAGTAATTATTCATCTAAGCATTAAAGGTCCAATATACTGAAAGGATACGTGGGAAGAGAATATGTCCATGACCAAACATGAGAAGTAAGAAAAGCGAAATAATAAAACTCCCAATTTACTGAAAGAAAAAGCATCCCATGAAACACTATTTTTGCTTCCCTTGTTTCATCATGATCCTTCATTCTATTCATTTGATACTCTACTCTCCCTTTTTTTCTCTCTCTCTTTCTCTTTCTCTATTCATTTGATACTCCTTCCACTCTCTTTTTTTTCTCTTTTTCTCTTTCTCTATTCATTTGATACTCCTTCTACTCTCTTTTTTCTCTCTCTCTCTCTTTCTATATTTCTTTTCTTTTCTTTTATGCATTTACAAACACTCATTATAGAAAGAATAGAAGAAGAATGGCAACATTAAATTTAATGATAACTATCTACAATTCCCTCCGGTCTCATAGCTCTGTGGAAATAGAGCTTGGCTTGTACTGGTGACCACAAGCAGCTGCAGGTTTTAATAGAGTAAGGAATTACGTCACGACAATGACTGGCCACAGCGAGGACATCGCAATCAGGGTTGCGCCTCTGCACCAGTCAGGTTGCCACAACTCGGGTTTTAGGGCATTAGGTAGCATAACATTTCAGGAAAAGTATAGATTGAACTTACATTTCCCGATATAGTGTCACCAATGCAAACTGTACGATGGGGAATAGATATGGAATGTTAAGCTTATGATCTGACATGGTTCTCAGGTACTGAGTCATGTAGAAATAAGCCAGACACATGATTTACAAAGAATCACTTAAACTGTCACATAAGTATCTATAAAATCCTGAAAACAAATTGCTAACTAATATGAGTCTATACAATTGGCAACTGTATTTAATGAGAAATCGTAAACATGATCAAAAACATCTACAAATCAAGACTTACTTTAGATGTGAATCAGACAAAGATTTAATGTTTAAACTGACTCCGTATAAGGAAAGTAATTGACAAACATAGAGATATGAGCCTTACTGGGAACAAAAAAGCGGTAGTCAAAGTCTTCAGATAAGAAGAGCAGCAGATTTCCCATGCTGCTCAGTGTTGCATTCACCAACCCTACTTCATATGTATCTCGACCACAATTATCACAGCTGACTAAGAGGACTATGAGTGACTTTCCTTCATCACAAGTCAGAGTCGCCGTCATGTCTATGCTGGTGCGACCTGTGGCCGAAATAGCATTACAAACATGATAAACCATTGCTTAAGTGTCACCAAAGTTTTCTCTCTTCACAGCGCGGTGTCAACAGATATATTTCAAACACTCTCAGAGACAAAATTTCTAAAGTCAATTTTTGTTTTCCATTCTCTAAATTTTTAGCAAAAAGACGGACTAATAGACACACACTCTGCAGTTATATCATCATAATGATAGGGATGATCATCATTATTATCATTTTCAATATTATTTTCATGATCATTATAATCACCATTATTAATGTGAGAAAGATGGTAGAATGCAGTAACGCATTTAATATAGAAATACAAATTTTACCTCCCTAACCGGGACTCGAACCCGAGCCGTCAGATTGACAGGCCCGGCGCTTAATCCAATAGACCACACGACCCACTAAAAGAATTATCTAACCAGATGCCTTACATCCATCATGGAAATCACCTATGTGCTCATAGCAGAGCAGTGATAGCGAGGTTTTACAGGCAATTCCAGTGGCCACTCGGCAGCAATGAATCAGAAATCCCAGGTCAGGGAAGTTAGATTTGTATTACCATTGTTAATATTATTTTCACGATCATTATCATCATAATCATTGGTATTGTTATTATCATCATCACCATTATTATCATTAGGAGTAGTAGTATCATCACTGCTGTTGTTATCGTTATCGTTATTATTACTATTATCGTTATTATCAATATGATCATTCTTATCATTAGTATTAGTGTTATTATCATTAGCATTAGCATTATTAGCACTATCATCATAATTATTCTTGCTATTACCATATTATCATTATTATCAGAAATATGATAATCAACATCATTCTCATTAA
>NW_028234427.1:6209303-6216803 GCF_977035675.1 Penaeus japonicus | reverse complement strand
ATCATGATTATCATCATTATCATTATCATGATTATCATTATTATCATTGTTATCATTATCATTATCATGATTATCATTATAATTATTATCATAATTATGCTTATTATCATTTTCATTATTATCCCTATTATCATTATCATTATTTTCCTTATCATCATTATCATTGTTCCCATTATCATGATTATCATTATTATCATTATCATCTTTGTCATTATTATCATTGTTATCATTACCATTATCATGATTATCATTATTATCATTGTTATCATTATCATTATCATGATTATCATTATTATCATTATCATGATTATCATTATTATCATTGTTATCATTATCATTATCATGATTATCATTATTATCATTGTTATCATTATCATTATCATGATTATCATTATTATCATTATCATCATTATTATTAATTATGTTTACCGTTTTTATCAGTATCTATTCATCGTTTCTTTCATTATTATTATCATGGATATCTATTAGCGCTTTCATTATCATAATATCATTTTCATGAATATCATTTTATCATTATCATGATTATCATTATCATTATCATGATTATCATTATTATCATTATCATGATTATCATTATTATCATTATCATGATTACCATTAATATCATTATCATGATTATCATCATTATCATTATCATGATTACCATTATTATTATTATCATGATTACTATTGTTATCATTGTTATTATTACACATAGGCGTAAAATTTCCAATGAAATAAGGTAAAGTGTACATTTGATATCTGTTTATCTTTTAATTTATCTCACAAACTTGAACGTTAACATCAACATATAATAAACGACCTTTACAAACTCTATGAGAAGGAGGAAGGAATGCCGAGGTGTCTGCCAGCGCGGAAATCCTGTCGGTGTGACAGCCTGTCTCGGAATTTGTGCATTTAAGTCCCCACCTCCTCCCTTCACTCTCCTCCCCTCCCATCCCCTCCCCTACCCCTCCTCCTCCCGGCGCAACCTGATTAGAACCCTTATGCTACTAACTTAACTCATTTTAATTTCCTAAACCATTCACGGACGACCCTACCAAACTCTTGAAACATCCTTACCCCCATACTCCCTACATCCTCCACCCCTCCTTTCTCGTGAATCTCTCGGAAACTAAATTACACTACGTTAAATTAGGATGGATATCAAATACCTCCGAGACAACAGAAGAGGAATGGCCACACACCAACTTCTTAGTCATGAACATTATCCACTGCAAAGAACTCGGTGCATCGCATAGCAAACTCGTTACCCAAAAGGTCGTGTCTTCTCTGTCTCACCTGTTTCCATATCAAAAGCCTTTTCTAAGCCGCCCACCCCCACCCATCCTCGTCGCTATAAGGAGAAAAAAAACGAAACAAAAATTATGGTTCTGAATCAATTAGAGATCAGCAGAAGAGGAGTAAGCGGAATAGAAAGAAAAAAAGACAACACAACGAGAGAAGATTAATATCCGTCAACAGAACACAATTGAATCAATGCAAAGAATGACCCACAACATGGTTTTCTGCTTTCAGTTCCACACGGCGCCTGTCGCGAGATATAACTTATAAAAGAATAAAAAGATATACTATATGAAATAATATATATATATAAAATATAAAGATTTAGGCCAAAATATAACAACAAGCCAAACCAAACCAGGACAGACACGGTCTGACTCATGAATATTACTGGGCCAAAAGAGGCAAAAAGATGAATTCTGATTTCGACACCCCCCCCCTCCCCTCCCTTTCTAAAACAAAAACAAAAAAAAGGAAAACAAGAGAGCAAAGAAGTATCAAGAGGGTCTTATACTTCAAACTAAATGAATTTGCCACACAAACGCAAAGGAGGCAGTTATTGAAAGGGCATGTCGTATTAACCTTCTGAGGTGGAAGGACGTAATTGATTTAGAAAAAAAAATAATAGTTCCTCATGTTATACCAGCTTCACCGTTTCAGTGAAGAGAGATTCAAGCCAACGTGTTCTTTTTTTGTCGTAGTTGTTTTTTTTTTTTTTAATAAGAATCCTCCCTACCCAAAATAGGCCATTATGCAAATTTCAAAGCAAACATAATAATGATATTTTATACCCGCAAGCAACTTCAGGAAAGCCTCTTCATCACACTGGGAAGCCCTTTAACACTTTCCATTAAATCTGCATCATAACTGGCAGTGCATTTGAAGATTTTTGTGACCTTACACTATCAAGGGAGAGTTATGTTACGTACGGAATTGGTTATTCGCAAACTTCTCTGTTAAACTCTCCTTCCGATCTTGTAGCAGACGCCTTTTTTTTTTTTTTTTTTTCTTTTTTTTCTTCTTTTTTTTTTTTTTTTTTTTTTTGCCTCTTCGGGATACGAATGGTTGATCTTTATCATCATCCGTATGATCATCATCATTATTAATCCTTTTTTATCATTATTGTCTATTATATCGTTGCTATTATTATCTGTTTATTGTTATCATTATTATTATTTATTATATAGTATTATCATCATTATCCGCTTCCATTACTTATTATTTCTTTACATTATGCTAATCATTATTTGATTATTATTGTCAACATATTATTATTTTATCGACATTTCATTCATTACTATCACATCATCTGTATAATCACTGTCTTACTATTATGTATTTTTTTATTTTCTTCAAAAAAAAATGTTATCATTATCCATAATTCTATTTCATTCTTATCTCACTGTTATTGTGATTATACTTCTGCCATGTTATATCACCATTACTAAAATCATATCTAAGTTATTAACAATGCTTTTACTGTCATAATCATCATCATTTTTGTCCTCATCACCACCATTACCAACATTATCACAACAATAAACAAGCAACAGAAAAGCAAGAAACCTCCTAAGCCAACGCTATCTCAGAGCAGCTTATGTCCTGATGGCGAGAGATTCCAAGGTCTTGCAAGTGTCACCTCATCCCCTCGCACTCAGGGAACAACTGTGATAATTGTGGGGCGCTGCGCACTGGGCGATCCATCCTCGTTGGCGGAAATCATTGTAGTTGGTCTTGATAAACGGTACGAGGAAATTACAAGGCACTCGTGATCTAGTGTGGGCAATGGATAATTACATGGCGTCACGACAGAGAAGGGTGTGTTCGCTGGATGTTGGTTGTATCTCAGGGTAGATCTTTTGGGACTCATAGGGAAAAATATAAAAAAATGGTTAGTAATGATACAGTTAGCATTTTATAATGTCACGTGTAGACCGATATTGGCAGACACAGTATCTTGCATACATAAGCGCAGACGCCACACCCAGACTCCCTTCCTCATCTTAAAGGACTTTGGAATTTGTAGGAACCCAGTGTATATTCAGTGGCTTTGTTACGAAGCCACGTCTCTAACTAATCCGTGGGCAGAGTCGAAGTAATTGGATCAAAGGCGCCGTCCCTTATACCCTCAAATGTGGGTATAAGGGATCTTATTAGATATTTTATCGATAACTCCGTCGAGTAGGCTTATCGGAGGTGGGTGTACAGAGGGATATAATCATGAGGAGAACATTGGTGCAAATGTAAAATCTTTTGATGCGTGGAGCCAGCAGGCGACTCGTAAATAAGAACATCGGCTTTTGGTCCAACTATGTTTATATATTTACACGTGGCTTCTCGGTAAAAGCGCGCCGTCTAAACTTCGGCCGATTGGCTTCCACCCGCTTTCATGCAACTATGAAACAGTTGGCTAAACAGGGGCTAGCTTCTATAGACGTGGAATTCTGGGCTAGACAGCAGAACATATTGCATTAATTAGAGAAAGGACAAAACTAGATACATGCTTTAATTAGTAAGGTAGATTGCGACGCATGATTTGAGCGACCAGGGAGGACTGGTATTACGTTTCATATTACCTAGAACGAGTTATAGGTAAAGTCACCAAAGGCAAGTCGGAAAAATAATGTCAATAAATATTCGTGACTTCAAAACTTCATTTCCTTCTAAGACAACGTCTGTGTTGACTGAAACAATTCAAACCTTGGGAGGTTTGAATTGTGTCTAAATATACATTATCGTTTAAAAGATTAAAGAAGTGCATGGTCTCTCTCTCTCTCTCTCTCTCTCTCTCTCTCTCTCTCTCTCTCTCTCTCTCTCTCTCTCTCTCTCTCTCTCTCTCTCTCTCTCTCTTTTCTCTCTCTTTCTCTTCTTTTTCTCTTTCTCTCTCTCTCTCTCTCTCTCTCTCTCTCTCTTTTGTTCTCTCTCTCTCTCTCTCTCTCTCTTTCTCTTTCTCTTACTCTTTCTCTCTCTCTCTCTCTCTCTCTCTCTCTCTCTCTCTCTCTCTCTCTCTCTCTCTCTCTCTCTCTCTCTCTCTCTCTCTCTCTCACTCCTTCCGTATATATAGGTAAATACATAAATAGATAAATGAATATATGCATACATAAACACAAATATATATATACATGTATATGTATATCTATATATATATATATTATATATATATATCTAACTATCTATATAAATATATATATATATATATATATATATGTATGAATAATATTACAAATTATATATATATCTAAATATTCTATATATCTATCTATTGTGTGTGTGGGTGTGTGTGTGTGTGTGTGTGGTTTTTTTGTGTGTGTGTGTCTGTGTGTAATGTGTGTGTGTAGTGTAATGTATTATCTAATATATATATATATTATATATAATATATTATATATATATATATATTATATATATATATCTATATATATATGTCATGTACACCCCACATATACATTCCATTATTTATATATATAATATATCTATAATATATATATATATATATATAATATATATATATTTAAAAGATCCTCTGTGCAAACAAAGAGAATAAAGGAAAGGTAGAGACAGTACTTTCGGAAAACCTGATGATTTTCTCTGTCAGTTCGGATCTTAAAAGCTGAAATCCAGGCGGTTTCTATTTCATGTTTCATCAAACCTATTTATGCTATAGTAAGTTGTTCTATAAGTCATCAACATAGAGGAAGTGGTTTGTTGTCCTTTTATTATATATATATATATATATATCTATATACCCTCTTTATATCTATATATATATATTTTATATATTAATATGTGTGTGTGTGTGTGTGTGTGTGTGTGTGTGTGTGTGTGTTGTTTGTGTGTGTGTTGTGTGTGTGTGTGTGTGTGTGTGTGTGTGTGTGTGTGAACAGACAGAGAAGAAACAGTAAAAGAGAAAGAGAGAGAGGGGAGAGAAGAAGACTTTATGAGAAACACGGACACATTCGATGGGGCTTTGATGTATTTCTTCCGTGATCACAAGAGAAGGAAGAAATCGTAGAGCTGGAAACCAGTCGTGAGTTTAACTTCAGCTTCAACTAATTATCAGCAGCAAAATATTTTCCGAAATTTTCATTTTAATAATGTGGGTAATTTAAATAAATAAATGGGACATATTATTGATTCAGTGATATTGATCAGGAAAAAAAAATATGATATATAAACAAATATATATTATAGTATATATATATAAATATATATATATATGTATATATATATATATATAACTAATATACATATTATGTATATACTGTGTATTGTGTGAGTGTGTGTGTGTGGTTTGTGTTGTGTGTTTGTGTTTATATATATATATATATATATATATATATAATATATATTATTATATATATATAATATATTATATATATATATGTGGTGTGGTGTGTGTGTGTGTGTGTGTGTGTTAGTGTGTGTGTGAATATAAATTGTAAAAATATATATATATATATATATATAAATATATATCAATATATATACATATATTAATATATAATATAAATAATATAAATATGTATAAATGAATAAACATATAAAAATATATAAATATAAATATATATAAATATTTATATAACTGTGTATTGTGTGTGGTGTGTGTGGTCATAATGTGTAAGTGTGTGTGTGTGTGTGGTGTTTGTGTGTTTTTGTGAGAGAGATAGAGAGAGAGAGAATGTTTGTGTGTGTGTATGTGATTCAGATACCTTGTCCGCTTCCTGCGCTCATGGTAAAATCCGCCCTTTCCGCATAGGCCTTGCAAAAGTCCTTTCGCGCGTCAGCGTACCCGACAGGGCCAACCACGTGCTTTACTCGTAGGCCAAGAGCACGTCGTTTATGGTGGCCCTTCCACATGCTATCCCCCCTTATCGCGGATACACAGTAAGATCGCGCCAGCCTTCAAACGCCTCAGTACGAAGTGGCTCGTCACGTTATTTTTTCATTTTGCGCAGCGCTCAGAACCAGCCCGGTAGTGTGACCCTGCCGATTCTATTCGTAATCTCGAAGCAGAACCTTGTCGGCGCCTTTCGACATATATCCTGAGGCTTTCAACCCCCCCCCCCCCCCCCTCCCTCCGCTCACCGTCTGTTTCACTATGGATAACGATGATAGAAGTTTTTTTTCTTTCTTTCTTTCTTTCTTTCTTTCTTTTTTGATGCTCTGGTATATTTCGTTCTACCAACTTGTGTGTGCATGTGTGTGTGTGTGTGTGTGTGTGTGTGTATGTGCGTGTGTGTGTGTGTGTGTGTGTGTGTGTGTCGTGCATCCACATATCCAAGTAATGCATGTCCCCAACTGTCCACCCTAAGACTAGCCCGCGATACCGCGTCCTCTCTCCCCATGTGTTCCTGCATGTTTGTTGATATTCTCAAGGGGATAGAGCGGGAAGGCTGCCCAGTCCGTCCGTCTTTCGAGCCTTAACCGTGCTTTTTCTCTCTCTCACGCTCGAAATAGTTTCGTGTGAATGCTCCTGGCCGTAGTTATCGTTACTATCATACATATTAAGTACGGCTTTTTTATCAGCAGTATCACTAATATACTGGTAATACGGGGCAGTGATAAAAAAAAATGACAAATGGAAAAAATAGAAATAACGGTGATGATACAAGGCCGATTATAAGCGGTGCTAATAATAACATTTATTAGTCATCATACATATGTTTGTCTCAAATACAATGATAATTAAAGATAAAATAAATAAATAAAAAAATTCATAAACATAAATATAAATATATATATATATAATATATAAATATAAATATATATAAATATATATATATAATAAACAATAAAATATGATATATATAATGTGTCGCGTGTGTGTGTGTGTGTGTATACAAATAATATATAAATATATATATAATTATATATATATATATATATAAATATATAAATATTACTACAAAAATATGTATATGAACATATATATAAATATATCTAATATATTTACATATAAATTCATATATATTATATATATATGATATATATATATATATAGTATATATGAAAAATATAATATATAAGTCCCCTATATGTATATATATATATTATATAAATTATATATATAAGTATATGTATATATATATATATATATATATATAAAACATGTACATATATATTGATTCATCTACATATATGGAACTGTCTGTGGCATATAGATACAAACACACACATACACACATTACATACACA
>NW_028234427.1:6191803-6201803 GCF_977035675.1 Penaeus japonicus | reverse complement strand
TGGTGGATTCAAGGGGGGGTGAGGGAGAGGGGAAAGGGGGAGGGAGGGGAAGAGGGAAAGGACTAGTAGAAGGGGGGAGGGATGAAGAGGGAAAAGGACGGGGGGAGGCAATCCCTACAAAGGAAAGGGTGGGGTGTGGGGGGGGCGAACGCGATGTGGGGGCGAAAGGATGGTGGGGGCGACGAGCGGCATACATGACGGTGTTGTGGGGGCGAGGGGGGGTGTGGGGGCGGGAGTGGGGGCGAACGACGAATAATGAAGGTGGAACTAGCTAGGATTTGGAAAATGTACTTGCAGGGGTGTATATGATTTTGAAAAAGATTAATTGCCAAGCGGATTTTTGTCTCTTGAATGATTTATTTACGAATATAATTAAGAGAAGAAAAAATGGCAAATAAGAAATAATAAGGATCAAGATGTATGGATTAGCTACCAATAAAAAATTGAAAATTATTGCAAATTTAGACATTTTATTTCCTTTCACAATTTTGAATATTTTTTCGCTCTCTCTCCTTTTTGGAGGATCTTGGTATTGCCATTTCACAAAGGGGGATAGTGAAAAATTATATTCCCAGGACGCTAGGAAAAGCAATATTTTAGGTGTGCTCTGTCCTTCTGGCATAATCACTCACCTATTCTGTTCGCTCTGTCTCAGTCTCTCTATTGCCTCACTCCCTCTCTTTTATAAACTATCTATCTATCTCTGTCTTTCTCTATCTACTTCTCTGTTTTCTCTTTCTTCTCTTGGCTCTCTCTCTCTTTATACTAATTATTATTTATTTATTATCTATCTATCTTATATATCATATATCTATCTCTTTTTCTATCTATCTACTTCTCTATCTATCTTTATCAATCTATCTATTTATCTATCTTCTATCTATTCTATCTATATATATATATAATATATTATATATCCTGTATGTATATAGTACTAATTATATTCTAATATATATATAGATAGATAGATAGATAGATAGATAGATAGATAGATAGATAGATATAGATATAATTGTATACATATGTATATTTACATATTCTTCTTTCTCCATTTCTACCTAGTCTTTTTCCCTCCCTCAAATTTTTCTCTTTTATTGTCCCCTCTCTCTTTCTGCCTCTATTCCTCCTCCCTTTTCTCTCTCCTGTGACTGTAATGTAATTACAAGTTCTTGGCAGCGCACTTACATGTACCTCATTCTAGTTCGGGCTCGTCAGGCTGTGGACTTTTCCTTCTCAGGGACTAATGGCCCCCTTTTCCCTTGAGCAGCTGCGAGGAGAGGGAATGTGTGCAGCTCCAGGTCGTGCTTTGAGCAATTAGGGGTGAGATAATCATGATTAGGATTATTATCTTATTTTATCTTTACATTATTATTGTTACCATCAATATCTATTATCCATCGTCAATATTTTTTTTTTAATCGATACTTCTATCACTGAAATTATTTTTTTTCTGTGTATTTTCTTTTCCTTCATTATTATGTTTACCATGATGTCTTCTTCACCCACACCACTACCATTACGATCATTGCTTTTGGCAAAACAACACTAAACAACACTAGATACCTAATAAGTCTATTGGATTTTCAGTCTATTTTTGTGTTTGGTTTTCTTTGTGTTATGGTAGTTTTGGCATTGTTGTTTTTGCTGTTGTTGTTGGTATCATCATCATCACTAACATTATCACAGACACATACTGTACTTCCAGCATTCCCATCGCCATACTTTGTAATGATAACTATTCAGTCATTTCAATCACGTTCCACATAGACATATCTATTGCATTTCTTTTCCTCTTTCCAAGTTTCTTTTCCTATCTATTTCTCCTTTTTTTTTTTTCATCAGCCCCCTTTTATCTTCAGGGTCCCTCTTTCATCTTCCCCTTCCCAGTTCCACAAGCCGCCCTCCCTCTCCCCCCCCCCCTTCCCCCTCGCCCCTACACCTCCTTTGATATCCTCCTCTACCGTTGGGTCTGCCCACTGAGGCCCTCGATCAAGTTACCTCCTCTTTTCCCCTTTCCCCTCTTGCTCCTATTACCACTTCCTGCCTCCATCCTTCCTACATCTGCCTCTTCCTGCTCTCCCTAATTCGCCTTCCACTTCGTTCCTTCCCTCGGATATCTCCCTTCCTTTTTCTTATTATCTCTGTTCCCTCCATCTACTTTCTTCCTTCCTTCGCCTTTCTCTCCCTCTCCTCATCTTTTACTAACTTCTTTTTCTATTTCGCCCTCCTCTTTCTATCTTCTTCCCTCCTTTTTTCCCCCCTTCTCTTCTTGTTCCACCCTCTATTCCTTCCTGTCTTTATCTCCTCACTCTTTTCCCTCTTTCTCTCCCCCATTACCTCTACCACACCCTTGCCTAATTCCTTTTTTCTTTCCTCTCTTCTCTTTTTCTTCCTTCCTTCCCTTTTCCCATCCCACTTCCCTCGTCCCTACGCCTTCCCCCTTTTCCTCCTTCTCCTCCTATGTCCCTTTCGCCTCCTCCCTTCCCGTCCTCCCCTCGGCACCCCTTTCTCTCTGACAAATCGGGAGTACACTCTGTGGGTTTATTTCGACCTGATTTCCCCTGACTTTAAGTTGGATGGATGCCTCCGGTTGCTTACGAATGCCTCTCCGCTTCTTGTCTTAATCTTTCCTTCCTCTTTTTTACTTTCTTTCTCTTTTTCTTTCTTCTCCGGGTGGGCTGCTATCTCTGTTTTTTTTTTGTTTTTTTGTTTTTTTTGTCTTTACCGAGTGATCTTCGAGGTTCCTGGAATCCAAGCGTCAAAATCTGGTATCAATCCCCTTCGCCTCTACACAGATCCTTTTTAGAGTTACTCCATATAAAAAAAATAATGATCTGTCTTGTCTCGAGTGAGATAAAGGGAGAGGGAGTACGAAGCTGAAATAATGATGGTGTGAAACAGAGCGGATAAGTCACCATGATATAGTTAATGTGTTAGAGGATGTATACTATCCTCCTCCAAAGAAAAGCAAAAATAGCAATCAAAGGTAAAAACCCCATTCATATCTTATAGCAGTATCACTTGCCCATCACAGATCTGTCACACTTACCTCTTACCTGTCAGGTTCTGTATCGATATAGGAGGGGAAAAGGATAAACTTTCCTCCAATTATATCTTGCATCAATTTATCACAAGTCTTGATCGTTCTTTATTATGTCACAATAATAGCTCAAGCTCAAGCGTCCACTTTCCGCTCACCTGCAGGCGCTGAGAGTCAAGGACGTTATTTTCCTCAGCTTCATTTACATATTGTTGTGACGCCTGACTCGCGAAAATGATCCCCGTGTTGTCTCCATTATTTCCTTCCCTCTCTCCGTGTTCGTCAGAGCTTTCTCGTCCCTTCTTTTTTTAACCGCATAACCTTTAACCTTATCGTATTACTTCTATGTGTATTTCCCTCTTGTTTTCGCCCTCCTTCGCTCTAATGTTGATAACTTTTGTTTCTTTTTGGTCTCTCCTCCTTCTCCCGTTTCTCCTTCGCACTCACTCCTCCTCATCCTCATTGTACCAACCGCTCTGTCTTTCCCTCTGTCTCCTGTCCCTCCAGGCACACATTGACTGCAATCCTCTCCACGGACTTCAGCTAAAACACTGCTTTCACACAGTAACTCGTGAAAGGAAGTTCGGGTCCATAGTTGGCATAGAAGAATGTAATGATGAAGCACAGGTCAGGTTCGACGTTGTTACGATACAACAATTCTTGAATTTAATTCGTGGAACGGCCTATAATTATCATGATGAGAGAGAAAGAGAGAAAGAGAGACAGAGAGAGAGAGAAAGGGAGAAAGAGAAAGAAAGAAAGAAGATTTGACGGCAAGAGAGACAGAGGAGAGAGAGAGAAAGGTGAGAAAGGGCAGGGAAGGCGTGTGATCCTGTGAGGAAAGAAAGAGAGACACAGAGAGAGAGAGAAAGGGAGAGAGAGAGAAAGAGAGAAAGAGAGACAGAGAGAGAGAAAGGGAGAAAGAGAGACAGAGAGAGAGAGAGGGAGGGGGAGGGAGAGACACAGAGAGAATTTGATTAATTATACATTTTCAAATATGTAAAATAATGATAATCAACACTGTCAAGCGTCATGATGAATAGCACTCATAACAATTATCATGGCAACCGATGCATGATCTCCTAAAATCACATATCCATCACACGTCACTCACCAACAGGAATGAAATTTGCCGCCAACATTACACTCGCCAAAACATTTCCCCGAACAGATTCGTCCTCGCTTGCAAAGTCGACCCAGACGCTATTTTCTTATGGCTACTCATAAGCACAGCGTTGCAACATTATCCCCTTTACCTCCTTCCCTCCCGTCCCCATCCCCCTGTCCCTATCCCCCTCCCATTCCCATCCCCCTGCCCCCTTCCCTCCCATTCCCATCCCCCTGCCCCCTTCCCTCCCATTCCCATCCCCCTGTCCCTATCCCTCTGCCCCCTTCCCTCCCATTCCCATCCCCCTGTCCCTATCCCTCTCCCATTCCCATCCCCCAGCCCCCTTCCCTCCCATTCTAACCACCCTGTCCAATCCCTTCTCCCCATGCCTTCCCGTAGCCCCTTCCCTCCCATTACCATCCCCTGTCCCATCCCGTCTCCCATTCCCATGGCCCTGCCCTTCCTCCCATCCCATCCCCTGTCCCTATCCCTCTCCCATTCTTCCCAGCCCCTTCCCCCCATTCCTATCCCTTCTTTCTGTCCCATCCCTCTCCCATTCCCATCCCCTTGTCCCTTATCCCTTCCATGCCCACTCCCCCTTGCCCCCCCTTCCCTCCATTCCCATCCCCTGCCCCCTTCCCTTTACCCTATTCATCCCCTGTCCCCTCCTCTCCTCATTCCCATCCCCCTGCCCCCATCCCTCCCATTTCCCAGCCCCTGTTTCCCTATACCTCTGCCCCTTCCCTCCATTCTCCATCCCCCTGTCCCGTATCCCTCTCCCATTCCATCCCCGCCCCCTTCCCTCGCCATTCCTACCATCCCCTGCCCCCATCCCTCTGCCCATTCCGGCATCCCCCTGTCCCTGCCCCCTCTCCCACTCCCCTCCCCTGCCCCATTCCCTCCCATTCCCGCATCCCCCCTGTGCCTATCTCGGCCCTTCCCTCCCATTCCCATCCCCCTGCCCCCTTCCCTCCCATTCCCATCCCCCTGCCCCCTTCCCTCCCATTCCCATCCCCCTGTCCCTATCCCTCTCCCATTCCCATCCCCCTGTCCCTATCCCTCTCCCATTCCCATCCCCCTGCCCCCTTCCCTCCCATTCCCATCCCCCTGCCCCCTTCCCTCCCCCTCCCCTTCCCCCTTGCCCCATTCCTGCCCTGTGCCTTCTACCTGGCCACCTGCCTCCAGTTCCCTTCCCCCTGCCCGTCCCGCCCATGCCCATCCCCTTGTCCTAACCCCTCTCATTCCCATCCCCCCTGCCCCCTCTCCCTCCCATTTCCATCCCCCTGCCCCCTTTTCCTCCACCCATTCCCATCCCCCTGTCCTATCCCTCTGCCCCCCTTCCCCCTCCCATTCCATCCCCCTGTCCCGCTATCCGCTCTCCCCATTCCTCATCCCCCAGCCCCCTTTCCCTCTCCATTCGCTACCCTGCCTTTCGCCTGTCCTCCCATTCTCAGCCCTGTCCGAACCCTCGCCATTCCCATCCCCTACCCCCTCCCCTCCCATTCCCATCCCCCTGCCCCCTTCCCTCCCATTCCCATCCCCCTGTCCCTATCCCTCTCCCATTCCCATCCCCCTGCCCCCTTCCCTCCCATTCCCATCCCCCTGCCCCCTTCCCTCCCATTCCCGTCCCCCTGCCCCCTTCCCTCCCATTCCCATCCCCCTGTCCTATCCCCCTCCCATTCCCTCCCTGCTCACCCTTCCCTCCCATTCATCATCCCCCTGACCCCCTCCCTCCCTTTCCGCATTCCCCAGTCCCTATGCCCTCTCCCATTCCCATCCCCCCTGCCCCTTCGCCCCCATTTCCCAGCCCCCATTCAATTGCCCCCTCCCCTCCCATTCCCCTCCCCCTGTCCCTATCCCTCTCCCATTCCCATCCCCCTGCCCCATTCCCACCCCCCTGTCCCTATCCCTCTCCCATTCCCATCCCCCTGTCCCTATCCCTCTCCCATTCCCATCCCCCTGCCCCCTTCCCTCCATGTCCCTTCACCCTGCCCTTCCCGCCCATTACTTCCCTGTCCTATCCTTGCCCCCTTTCCTCCTCCATTCCATCCCTGTCCCTATCCCTCTCCCATTCCCATTGTCCTATCTCTGGCCATTAACCCTGCCCCCTTCTGTCTCCATGCCCATCCCCTGCCCCTTACCTCCCATTCCATCCCCCTGCCCCCGATTCATCCTCCCTATTCCCATCACTCCCCTGCCCCCATCCCTCTCCCATTCCCATCCCCTTGTCCCTATCCCCTCTGCCTTACCTCCTCCATTCCATCATCCCCTGCCCCCTTCCCTCCGCATAGCCCGTGCCCCCTGCCCCCTCCCCTTCCACATCCCATGTCCCTATCCCTCTCCCATTCCCATCCCCCGTCCCCTTCCCACCCATTCCATCCCCCTGCCCCGTCCCTCCCATTCCCATCCCCCTGCCCCCCCACTATTTTTTTTTCCCTCTCCCATTCCCATCCCCCGTGCGCCAACCTTCCCTCCCATTCCTTCCCCTGTCCCTACCTCGGCCCCCCGTCTCCCATTCCAATCCCCCTGCCTCCCAATCCCTCTCCATTCCCATCCCCCGTGCCCCCCTTCCCTCCCATTCACGTCTCCTTTGCCCTCTTCCCTTCCCATTCCCATCCCCCCCCCCCTGTCCCTATCCCTCTCCCATTCCCATCCCCCTGCCCCCTTCCCTCCCATTCCCATCCCCCTGCCCCCTTCCCTCCCATTCCCATCCCCCTGCCCCCCTGCCCGCCCTTCCATACCCCGCCCACGGCCCTCCCATTCCCAAACCCCATGGGGCCCTATCCTCTACCATTGCACATCCCCTGTCCTATCCGTCGGCCTTCCCTATCCTCTGGACCTGCCCATTTCCCTCCCATTCCCATCCCCCTGTCCTACCCTTCACCATTCCCTTCCCGCCACCCCCGGCCCGCCATTCCCACCCCCTGTCCCTATCCCTCTCCCATTCCCATCCCCCTGCCCCCTTCCCTCCCATTCCCATCCCCCTGTCCCTATCCCTCTCCCATTCCCATCCCCTCTTCCCCCTTCCCAATCCATTCCCATCCCCCGTTGCCCCTTCCCTCCCATTCCCGTCCCCCCGCCCCCTTCCTCCCATTCCCATCCCCCCTTCCCTTCCCTACCCCCCATTCCCATCCCCCTGGCCTCCCTATTCCCTCTACCATAATTTTCCCACCCCCATGCCCCTTCCTCCCTATTTACCATCCCATGCCCTTCCCTACCTTTTCCCATCCCCTCCACCTTCCTCCCATTCCCTACCCCATGTCCTATCCTATCTGCATTCCCATCCCTGGCCTATCCTCTGCATTCCCATCCCCTGCCCCCTCCCTCCTCTTTCCATCCCTGCCCCCTACCTCCATTCCATCCCCTGTCCCTATTCCCCTCTGCATTCCCATCCCCGCTGCCCCTTCCCTCCCATTCCCATGTCCCCCTCCCCCTTCCCTCCCCTGCCCACCCCCCTGTCCCTATCCCTCTGCCATTCCCCTCCCCTGTCCCTATCCCTCTGCCATTCCCATCCCCCTGCCCCCTTCCCTCCCATTCCTGTCCCCCTCCCCCTTCCCTCCCATTCCCATCCCCCTGCCCCCTCCCCTCCCATTCCCATCCCCCTGTCCCTATCCCTCTCCCATTCCCATCCTGTCCTATCCTCTGCCATTCCATCCCCCTGCCCCTTCCCTCCCATGTCATTCCCTGCCCCTCCCTCTCCTTTCCCAAACCCCTCCCGCTCCCCTCCCATTCCCATCCCCCTGTCCCTATCCCTCTCCCATTCCCACCCCCCTGCCCCCTTCCCTCCCATTCCCATCCCCCTGCCCCCTTCCCTCCCATTCCCATCCCCCTCCCCCTTCCCTCCCATTCCCAACCCCCTGTCCCTATCCCTCTGCCATTCCCATCCCCTGTCCCTATCCCTCTGCCATTCAGCATCCCCCTCACCCTTCCACCCATTTCCCATCCCCCTGCCCCCTCCCCCTCCATTCCCATCCATCCCCCTTCCGATCCCTCTCCAATCCGCGACCGCCCCTCCCCCTTCCCTCCCATTCCCATCCCCCTGCCCCCTGCCCTCCCATTCCCATCCCCCTCCCCCTTCCCTCCCATTCCCAACCCCCTGTCCCTATCCCTCTGCCATTCCCATCCCCTGTCCCTATCCCTCTGCCATTCCCATCCCCCTGCCCCCTTCCCTCCCATTCCCAACCCCCTGTCCCTATCCCTCTGCCATTCCCATCCCCCTGCCCCCTTCCCTCCCATTCCTGTCCCCCTCCCCCTTCCCTCCCATTCCCATCCCCCTGTCCCTATCCCTTCTCCATTACCCGTCCCCTCCCCCTCCTCCCATTCCCAATACCCCGCCCTTCCCTCCATTCCCTCCCCCTGTCCTTTCCTATCCATTCCCATCCCCCTGCCCCCTTCCCTCCCATTCCTGTCCCCCTCCCCCTTCCCTCCCATTCCCATCCCCCTGTCCCTATCCCTCTCCCATTCCCGTCCCCCTCCCCCTTCCCTCCCATTCCCATCCCCCTGCCCCCTTCCCTCCCATTCCCATCCCCCTGTCCCTATCCCTCTCGTCCTTCTCCGCATCCCCCTGCCTCCCCCCCTCCTTCCCCTCTCCCCCCCACCTCCCCCCCCCCCGCCCCCCTTCCCTCCCATTCCACCATCCCGCCCTGTCCCTAGCCCTCCTCCAATTTTTTTTTTTCCCATCCACTGCCCCCCTTCCCTCCCCCCTTACCATCCATCCCCCTTGTTCCCTTAATCCTCTACCTTCCCTGCCCCTGGCCCCCTTGTCCCTCCCAATTCCCATTCCCTGCACCTTCCCGCCCCTTATTCCCCTTCCTTCCGCTGTCCCCTATCCCTCTCCCAGTCCATCCCCATGTCCCCACTCCTCATTCCATTCCATTCTGCCTGCCCATTCCCTCCCCCCATTCCCTTCCCCCTGTCCTTCCCATCCCATCCCATCCCCGTCCCTATCCCTCTATAAAAAGCCTTCCCATCCCCCTGCCCCCTTCCCTCCCATTCCCATCCCCCTGTCCCTATCCCTCTGCCCCCCTCCCTCCCATTCCCACCCCCCTGCCCCTGTCCCGCCCCCCTCCCCATCCCCCAGCCCCCTTCCCTCCCATTCCCATCCCCCTGTCCCTATCCCTCTCCCATTCCCATCCCCCTGCCCCCTCCCCACCCGTTCCCATCCCCCTCCCCTTCCCTCCCATTCCTGTCCCCCTCCCCCTTCCCTCCCATTCCCATCCCCCTGCCCCCTTCCCTCCCATTCCCATCCCCCTGTCCCTATCCCTCTCCCATTCCCATCCCCCTGCCCCCTTCCCTCCCATTCCCATCCCCCTGCCCCCTTCCCTCCCATTCCCATCCCCTGTCCCTATCCCTCTCCCATTCCCACCCCCCTGTCCCTATCCCTCTCCCATTCCCATCCCCATCCCCTGTCCCTATCCCTCTCCCATTCCCATCCCCCTGCCCCCTTCCCTCCCATTCCCATCCCCCTGCCCCCTTCCCTCCCATTCCCATCCCCTGTCCCTATCCCTCTCCCATTCCCACCCCCCTGTCCCCATCCCTCTCCCATCCCCCTGCCCCCTTCCCTCCCGTTCCCATCCCCCTGCCCCCTTCCCTCCCATTCCCATCCCCCTGTCCCTATCCCTCTCCCATTCCCATCCCCCTGCCCCCTTCCCTCCCATTCCCATCCCCTGTCCCTATCCCTCTCCCATTCCCATCCCCCTGCCCCCTTCCCTCCCATTCCCATCCCCCTGCCCCCTTCCCTCTCCCATTCCCATCCCCCTGCCCCCTTCCCTCCCATTCCCATCCCCCTGCCCCCTTCCCTCCCATTCCCATCCCCCTGCCCCCTTCCCTCCCATTCCCATCCCCCTGTCCCT
>NW_028234427.1:6174303-6176803 GCF_977035675.1 Penaeus japonicus | reverse complement strand
ACTAAACACAGGCTTTGCTGCGAGTTATCTCAGGCTATTGATCATCTTGCTAGATTCTCTGCCTGACCTCTGGCAAATATCAAGAACGGACACGGCAGAGACGCCAATGTCGACGCTGACGTTGCCAAGATTGTGGGAAACAAACATAAAAAAGTTGGTACGAGCGCCACCCAGAACCAGCCATAAAAAAGGTGGTCACATCATTATTCTATGATGTACTATGATTTTTTTTTTTCTGTGTGGTTTGAACTAGTTGTTGTTAATAAGGAAAGTTATGTTTCTTAGTTGATACCATCATGTTGCAATTTATCTGTTACAGAGTTTGATAAATTGTTCAAGTGTAAATACTTAGAAAGAGAAACTGGTAAATCATGGCATTTGAAAGCAACGTTAAATCCAGTGCCTGTGGACTAATAAAAAGCATATATGATAAAAATGAATAAAAAGTTGCAAAGCCGTGGTGCTAGAAATCCAAAAGATCGCTTTTAATCATTGGAGGCTAAATTATAGAGTGCCTATGTCGGTATGATTTAAGATTTACTTCATTTCCCCCTCTCATTCTTAAACACTTTTAATTTTTACATCGTGCTATTACTATATATATATATATTATATATATATATATATATATATATATATATATATATATATATATATATATGTGTGTGTGTGTGTGTGTGTGTGTGTGTGTGTGTGTGTGTGTGTGTGTGTGTGTGTGGTATTATATATATATATATATATATATAATATATATATATATATATATATATATATATATATCACTCTGTCTATATATTGTATCCATTTATATAATTTTCTTGTACCTATCTATTCTCTAAGTTACATTTCCAAAACGCATTATCCTATAACACTGCTCCAAATTACACACCTGTCAACAGCAAAATTGTATCCAGTATTTTTTCCCATTATTTTCCAAAGCTAATATGAATCTTGAATCATAACATTATTTGTGTACCCGAGGCCCCTGGGTCCAGAACGCGGTCAAAAATGTTAATTTGATAGAAATCCAAAATGATAATTAATCGATGAAATGATTGTCAATTAGGCAATATTGATGAGAATAATGATGATGACGATGATGATATTATTGATGATGATAGTAAGGATAACAAGGAGAATATTAAGAATAATATCAATGATGATAATAATGATAATAAGAATGATAACAATTACGTTGTGATAATAACAACGTAATTGTTAAGGATGATAGTGATAATGATATTGATAATCATAATTATAATGATGATAATGAGAGCATTGATGATGAAAATGATAATAACAAAGATAATTATGATAATGATAATACCAATAATGATAACAATGATAATGATAATAATAATGATGATATCAATGATAAGAGTAATGATAACAATGCTGATGATTAATGAGATTAATGACAATGCTAATAATGATGAGAATGATAATAATGATAATAATAACAATAATAATAATGATAGTAATGATAATGATGGCAACTATAATAATAATAACGATAATAAACACCAAAATTAATAAAAATGAGGATAATGGTAATCTGATTGATGAAGATGATGACAAGAATAATGATATAAATAATGATAATGATGATAGTAAATTTAATAATAAATAATCATAATAATGATAATAACAATAACATCAATAATGAAAAGCAAGATAATAACAAGAAACAGTAATAGTAATAAAAATAATCGCAAGCTAATGATAATGATAACAATGATAATAACAACAGTATGATACGATAAATAATGATGATAGTACTGATAGCGATAATGATGATTATGATAATGATATTGAAAGTAAGATCATAAACATTATTATAGTAATAATGATAACAATAATGTTGATGATGATGACAATAATTACAATAATGATAATTACAACAACAATGATGATAATAAATATGATGATAATAATGTTAATGATGATAATAGTAATAATGATGATAATGATCATGATAACAGTAATAATGATGATAATGATTATGATAATATTGATGGTAATAATGATAATGATAATTGTTATTACCATTAACGTTGTTGTTATTATCATTATTCATATTACTATTATCATTACCATCTTTGTTATCATTAGAGCAATGATGATGATAATAAGGATAATAGTAAACCTAATGATAATGATAATTATCATAAAGATAATGATTAGGATGATAATGATAGCGATAATAATAATGATGATAAAGATAACAATGAAAATAATGATAGGGATGATAATAACGATGATAATAATGATAATTATAACAATAACGATTATAATTTTCATAACGATAATATTAATGATAGTTATCATAATAACAGTGATAATAAAGATAACAAGGATAATAACGAAGATGATGATGATAGGATGATAATGATAGCAACAACATTATTGCAAGAGTGATAATAATAATGATAATGATGACTATTAGTAATAATAATAATATGATAATAATGATGATAATTGCTAAAATGATGACGATATC
>NW_028234427.1:6151803-6159303 GCF_977035675.1 Penaeus japonicus | reverse complement strand
TTACTACACAGTTATTTTGTTGTTTATTGTGAGGTCAAGCTGGAATTAGTCACGGCAAGTGCTCGGAGACTTAGCCATGGAACCTGTCTGTCGGGATTCTTCTCAGGTTGTGGCTTTTCATTGCCTTTTAACAATGAATACTTGTGACTTTTGATGTGTTTTTGTCCATCATATTGTTTTATGCCTTTTATACCAGATAAAGATCTGGTCTATCATTTGAAAAGCTTGATTTTACCCACTAGAAAATGTGTCTTGTGCTGGTATATCAAATATTTAACAAAAATAGGAGCATCAAGAGTGTAAAAGGTATTCCGAGTTTATTGAAGAAAATGGGGGGGAAAAAATCAAGAACATGTAGATAAAACTGTTATAATGCAGTAAAACATATATGTATCATAATTTACTCTGTAATAAATCATGTATTGATGTATAGATAAATTACAAAATAATGTCTCATGCACTTCAGTCTGGCAAGGAGGCAGCTACATGAAGGGAGAGGAGGGAGTCCAAGGGCAGGGGGGAGGGTTTGGCACGATGGGTATAACAGCCTCGGGTGACTTGAAGGAGGGGTAGGGGGAGGATTAGATGGGAGGAGAAGAAACTCAGACACACAGAAGGCCAGGTGAGGTTTGGAATGGGGATGTAGGGTGGGGGGGGTAGGGGGTAGGGGGCAGTAACTCTTAATCCTTGTGGCTGGAAGATGCCGTACATACAGTACCAAATATACTAGGTAACTCTAGGTAACTCCATTCACACCGAAAGAGAGGCAGGAAAACAGGCCACTGTTATTTAAAAGCGCTAACGTGGCTGTAAAGGGGAAATTTACGGCTAAATATTGAGATGGGTTGGACTTCAGAGATAATTTCCATGAAAACATGAATATGTAAATATTGTACATCAACTAGGCCTTTGGGCCAGTCTATAGGGGCAATACAATACCAGTAATATTTGTAAACCACAGTATCCTAACTGGAGACTTTGCCATATGTAGACGGCATGTTATGATATTATTATAATTAGTGTTGGTATTAACCTATTGTGGATGGTGGTAGATTCACATGCTGATTCTCCAGGATGGTTTTATTGCAGAGCGAGGCAGCTTCCTACAACATACTTTGACTTTTCCCACTATTTCAGTCACTCATTGTAAAACTAGAGCCACTTTTGTGTTTTATTTTTTGTGCATTTTATTATATTGATAGACATATGTTTCAGGCACTATCAATGCTGCTGTTGACTAATATTGTAGTATAAGATCCATATCAGCTCATGCTTTTCTTTATACTCATTGTGATAGAAGTATTGTTTTTTTTATGGGAGGACAAAAAGGAATGTTTATTTTTTTCATGAACAAATCTGAAACATATAACCATCTACAATGAAGATAACATGAAGAGGTAGGGAAGAGGAAGGAAACCTATGCTTATGACTGTGAGTGCCATAGTACAAGATATCCATACTGGCACAGGGGCACATTTTAAATACTGGGTATGGTTTGAGTCACCTTCCTCTTCTTGTTCTGCTTTCACATCCTTCATTGGAGTTACTTTAGAGCAAGAGGTTGGTAACTTGCTCTGTGTCATCGCTCCATAAAGATAGATCTTGCTAGAGACCGTGGATGAATGCCATTCAAGGCTTTCTCTCCTGCTGGTGCTAGAAGAGTGGTGCCATCTAAGTTTTGGATGTTAGGTTTGCTTAATATTATAGTAATTATAGTAGTTAGGACTGTAATAGTCATCCTCACTCGCTCCTTACTCATAGCACAATAAAATATTTCAATGATGCAAAATCCCCGAATGTCGTGTACATCATGATGCCCATCGTTAGGCTAAAGCTCCTGCGTCACGTGTGTCATGAAACCCGTATGCAATAGGTTAATTTCATCTTTCATTTACCTTACAGGTTAGTCTAACAAGTGAGGAACATGAGGTTACTAGAATTGAGCGCATTGGAGCTCATTCCCACATCAGAGGATTGGGCCTCACAGATGAGCTCACTCCAAAGCCCTCGGCCCAAGGCATGGTTGGGCAGATTAAGGTAGGTTGAGTATGCTTAAATGTTGTATCTTATTTTATTTAGTTTGGTGTATTGTGTTTATGATGAATATATTTCTTATTCTTGAAATGTTACCATGACTACATTCATAGTTAGTCACTGATCCTGCAATGATGTCTTGTCTTCCACAGGCAAGACGAGCTGCTGGTGTGGTTCACAACATGGTAAAGGAAGGCAAGCTAGCAGGTCAGGCAGTCCTCATTGCTGGTCAGCCTGGCACAGGCAAAACTGCCATAGCCAATGGTCTGGCTCAGTCCTTAGGTCCAGACACCCCTTTCACTGCTGTCTCGGCTTCGGAGATTTACAGGCAAGTACTGAGTTTATTTCTCTTGGTCTTTTGATATTTATTCATGAGGTTATATTGTTCTTGGAATACTTACCTGTCATGCCATTAACCTGAACCATGTAGAAAATGCGGAAGAGGATAAGTTGGTAGTTAATTTCTATGAATGAAAATATGAATATAGGCATAGAACATATTTTTGTGTGAGTTGGGCTTAACCAGTCACCATTTTTAGATATAATCAAAAAGGGAAAGTTGCATTTATTTGTTTCTCTTACCTATGATGATTATTATACCACAGCTTGGGAATGTCAAAGACCGAGGTGTTAACACAAGCTTTCCGACGATCCATCGGTGTGCGCATCAAGGAAGAAACAGAAATAATTGAAGGAGAGGTTGTGGAGGTGCAGATTGACCGGCCGGCCACTGGAACAGGAGCCAAGGTTGGGAAGCTCACCCTCAAGACCACAGAAATGGAAACTATTTATGATCTTGGCAATAAGCTCATAGAGGCTCTCACAAAGGAGAAGGTAAGCTTTTATTATAGTTGGAATTCAAGATTTGTGCAATTTTTGGAAACAGACTTATGAAAGTACACCGATGCTTTATAGTGTTATAATAATCAGTGATAGTGTTATTTTTTCCAGTATAATTGTACATTGTATTTCTTAATTAATTGCATTTCTAAAGTTGTTTTTTTTTCTAATGATGATAGTGGTTTTCTTATTTGTATTTGAATATTTAGGAATTCTAACATTGTTAATTGAAAACAGATTTCTAAGTGGTAAATTCTTGGATTAGCAGCTTCAGTAACTATTGTCTAACTCCATTAAAATCGTTATACGATGTCATATCACATTAGTTTGTTCTCTATTTTCTTAGATGTGAATATATGTTGCATATATGTTCATTGTATCCAATATTGATATTTCTCTGAGAACTTGTGGATGATGATGTTGCTCAAGTAATATTAGCATGTACTGTATTTTTCCCTGTCGCTAGTTTACTAAAAGTCACCTTGAAATCATCAGGTTCAAGCTGGAGATGTAATCACCATTGATAAGGCCACTGGCAAGATCACAAAGCTGGGAAGGTCTTTCACACGAGCCCGAGACTATGATGCCACAGGCCCTCAAACAAGGTGAGATATATACATAGTTGTTGAGAAAATATTTATTATTATTATTATTACTATTATTATTATTATTATTATTATTATTATTATTATTATTATTATTATTAACCCATTCCCGACGGGGGAATTCTAGCCTTGAATGTCCAAATGCCGGGGGGCGGGATTTATTATTATAAATATGAAAAGCCTGAATGCACAAGCGGTGCCGCCCGGCAACTGGGCTTTTGAATGCGCGGTACACATGCTGTACCACCCGTCCTGTGTGGGTTAATGAAACTAGATTATGGAAATGACTGTTTAGATGCCAAAGATAGTAGCAAGGTGCGTGCCTTTCTAGTAAATGTTGAACTCAATTTTACAGGTTTGTACAGTGTCCAGAAGGTGAGCTACAGAAAAGAAAGGAGGTTGTACACACAGTCACGTTGCACGAAATTGATGTCATCAACAACCGTACACAAGGCTTCATGGCGCTCTTCTCAGGTAGGTTGAGTAAACTTAATGATATTGTCTTAGAAGTAAAAAAAATTTGTTGGTGTTTTATATTTAACTCATATATTATTGTTCATGTATATGTTCATTTCAGATTGTGGATATTTACAGGTTATTAAAAGGCATAAAAATTCCAGAAACTTTTGCTTTATTATTTCTATTATTTTCCCCTCTTTCTCCTTTTCCAGGTGACACAGGTGAAATAAAAGGTGAAGTAAGACAACAAATCAATGCAAAGGTAGCTGAATGGCGTGAGGAAGGCAAGGCTGAGCTGGTTCCAGGAGTTCTCTTCATTGATGAGGTTAGACTACTTTGAGGATAAATCTATATTTGTGAATCTTTATTTAGGATAAGTCTATAATTTTGAATCTTAATTGAGGATAAATCTGTAATTTTGAATCTTAGAGTAAGGTCAGTCATAATGAAGTTCATTTTATATTTTCCTGATATGTGAATATTTGTAAAACAAGTCATATATTGTTTCTATTACTCCTTTTATCACAAGTATCTTTTATATCTTAGTTTCCAATATCAACAACAATTTATCCTCAGGTACACATGTTGGACATCGAGTGCTTCTCCTTCATCAACCGAGCCCTGGAAGACGACATGGCTCCAGTGGTGATTGTGGCCACAAACCGTGGAATCACTCGCATCAGAGGCACGCGCAACCTCTCGCCTCATGGCATTCCGATCGACATGCTGGACAGAATGATCATTATTAAGACAACACCATATCAGGAGAAGGAGATCAAGGAAATTTTGAAGATTAGGTTTGTGTTGATGATCTTTTTAGATTTTTTTTTTCTTTCTTCCTTTCTTTCTTTCTTTCTTTTCTTGATTGCTTGCTTTTTGATAATTTTGCCCCCTAGCCTTCTCTGAAATATTGTACTCTATAAGGGAAAAATAATTGTCTTCCATAGGTGTGAAGAAGAGGACTGTGAAATTCAGGACGACGCACTGGTGGTGTTGACCAAAATAGGCGTTGAAACCTCTCTTCGTTATGCCATCCAGCTCATTACCTTGGCTAATCTGGCAGCCATGAAGAGGAAAGAAAAACAGGTGAGATTCTTTTCTTTATCACAAATTTGAGATAATTATTTTTTTACATTTGCTTGCAAATATTTCTTTTTCATTATTTTCAATTATCATAATTGAAAAGAAAGTCCAGGAACCTAAGTATTATCAATTTAACATAGTAATAGTGATATTTACTTTTCTAATGTAACCCAATGTAGCATTTCGTGGTACTCAAATTCACATTATAGAGCATTCAGAATTAATTACAGGTGTATAAGAAGTAATCATTTCTTTTTCAGATTGCAATTATGGATGTTAAGAAGGTTTACCAACTTTTTATTGATGAACAGCGATCACAGAAGTTCCTCAAAGAATATGAAGATGAATTTATGTTTGATGAAGGTATGATCCTTAGCTGATGACTCACATGCATTTGATTGTACATAAACACTGAAGTCTGGTGTTAAGCACTATTCATACATTGCTAAAAGGCAGATAACCTGATTAACTATATATTATGTTACAGAATAGGTAAATAGCAAGTGATGAATAGCAGTGGCGAGTGATATGTAATATTTCTTTTTCTATTTTACAGGTACTGACACTGCAATGGAGACAAGCTAAAAAATGAAGATTTTTCCTCTGAAAATTATAAGACTAGCATATTTCTTTATTGAAAATGAGACATATAAATTGATATATAGATCCACTCTGATACAGTAGAATTTAAAGAAAAGAAAGGAAAAATAATAGCTACTGTAAATCTCCTACACAAGTATTCCATAATGTTAAGCAATTATAAATATATTGATGAAAATCATGAATGTTTCATTTCTCTGAAAGATACTCTTTTTGTGTTATGTACAGCTACATTGTCCCAAATGTAACTAGGGTATTGAAACTGCAACTGTTGAAGTAAGCTTGCATCAAGGTTTAAATAAATCCATTAATATTTGCCACTGTGCTTGATACACTCATGCTAGATTTATAGCTGTATCCCTAGTCCTTCGCCTTTTGTCATGTTCATCATATTGATACTTTGTTGTAAGGTGCAAAGGACACTACTTAATTAAATTTTGTACACTACCATTAGTTAACTATTCTCCACATGGCAAAATACGTATGGACAGTGCAAAATCATTGCGACTTGGGATACGACCGAGAAGATGAAGAAGACCACGGAGGAAAAATGAAAAGGGATATGGCTGTAAGAACTATGGGGACTGTTACCTGCCTCCAACCTTATTACTACAGTAGAGGAATGTTTGTGTGTAACAATGATTCTTGGAGCTGAAGATAAGATTAGAAAGAGTAGGAATGAATGTAAATGTAGGCAAAACAGAAGCTATGAGCAGGAGTGGAGAAGGGATAGATGAATTAAATATTATCTCGTAAGATAGAGTAAAGTTGAATCAAGTAGGGGAAAGATGACAAAAAAAGTGGCAGAAAATACCTGTAGTATGTCTAACTACGAATAAAAGCATTCAAGTTACCTTTGTTAGCTTGGTCACCAAACAGAATGAGAAGAGGATAAGCCAATAAAAAAACAATGAAGGTGCCAGAGGTAAGAATGGAGGGAGCATGGAAAGAAAGAAAAAACTTGTTCAGCATAAATCTTAGTGGGAAGAAAGATCAGACTGAGAAAAGAGACAAGAGCCCTTGCTATATTGTAGAAACAAAGTTATAGGAAGAAGTGTTCAGCATAAAATTTTGTGCTTAACCCATTCGCGCCAAATGACGTGCTGACACGTTTTGTGGTTTTTGCGTCAGATGCCGGTGACGAGATATTTGGCCAAGGCCGGCACTTGGGGTGAGTGAGCGGACAGCCCAGGCTTGCAGCTAGTGCACCCGAGAATCCCGAGGCGTTAGGCCTATGCGTTCGAAAACCCCAGCATTGTGACCCGGCGTGAATGGGTTAAATACTAAAACTTGCCGTCTTTCTACCACACTTCACTTCTCAATTTTTGTTGTTCATTCTTTGTTTATACTAAAAATATTTAACTACACTTATTGTAAAAAGTTCATATCAAGGAAGTAAGTAATGGGAATAATTATGCCAAGTAGTAATATTAATATTAGAAATTATATCTATCTGTAATTGAAATGACATTTCTAATGACTAAGAATGCAAATATACTAGATTCTGTTGGAACTTCATCTAGTGTGAATATCTGGATCCATCTAAATAATTCTTCTATTGTGTGAGTACAATTGTTTAGAAAAAAAAAATCTTTTCATAATTTAAGGCTAGGGGTAAAAAGAAATTAACCCTAAATCTTTGAAAGTTTTTATTTCATCATACAGTTTCTTTTGTGGCTGCCATATACCAGTCTTTGATAGATATAACAAAAAAGTGAACAAAGTCTGTCAGGTTTAGGAAATATCAATATTATTAATGATTGCTGACTAAAAACAATCTTACAGGCAACACCATGTAATAACCTTGTATGTTTATATTAACAAACAGCATTTTCTTTTTATTTTAAGCTCTTAAAATGAAAGCAAATCAAATAAGATG
>NW_028234427.1:6131803-6139303 GCF_977035675.1 Penaeus japonicus | reverse complement strand
GCTAAGACAGAGAGTGCAGCGTCGGCTTGCACAAAACCAAGAACTCTTTGCTAACAACACCTGGCTGTCTCAAACAACCAGAGTGCTGAAACGCTTTGAGCTCAAAGAGACACTACTGATCAAGGGCATGGACCATCCCCACCCTGACTATGTCTCAGCCCCGCCGTGGGCACGATCCTTGATAGAGTTCTCTGTCATGAGTCTATCAAGAAGAAAAACGCAGTACTCACCGCCTCTATTGAAGGCTGAGGCGGAGAGGAACATTACAGCAATCACGCCGCTGAACAGTAAAACCTACTTCACGGATGGTTCTGTAGACCCCACCACCCGCACTGCAGGCGCCGGTTTTGCAGCAAGGGGCATAGAGAAAGCTATGCGGGTATCAGATAATGCCTCCTCGCTCCAGGCAGAGGCAGTAGCTATTATGGGAGCCCTAGCCCATGCAGCCCAGACGGACGGGCATGTTGTTATACACACAGACTCTAGGGCCGCCATTGACAGCCTGCAACAAAGCACGCCCCTTGATAACGTTTACCTGGTAACCTCGATTCTCACCATTGCTCAGAGAATCCTGGTTCAGGGAAGACGCATCATCATCAACTGGATCCCAAGCCATGTTGGTATTGAAGGGAATGACGTAGCTGACAGGTTAGCGGAGGAAGGCAGGAAGAAACCCTTGAGTGATCTTGTGGTGCATCCTAGCCGGGAACTGCTAAGGCGTAAAACGATGGTTGCAGGGCAGGTCGGTGCCCTGCAGCGACACAGAGAGGAAGCGAGAACCTCCCCCTCGGCCAGCTGGTACTCAAACGCCACAGGCTATGAGTCGCTGATACTCTCTCCCAGAATATCAAGGTGTGCTGAAGTCAGTCTGCACAGACTGAGAATAGGCTACCCTTGTGCGTGGCAAATCATCCCCACTATTGGGCAAGATGAGCGACGCTGTGAGTATTGTGGCGCGCCGGACGCCAAATTAGAGCACTACCTGATGGAATGCGAGCACACTCGCTTCCTCAGGCAGGGCCCAGAGACGACAGCCGCCAGGCTGGTCAGACGGCTATGCCTGTCATTAGCCCCCTGGCAACTGGAGCGCCTACAGGCAATCCGACCGCCACGGTAAAAGTTCAGTCATGATGATCAGATGAGTCAGCACTTATAGCCAACAGAGACCGGGCGAAGCGACGTCTTCGCAAAATCTCTCTGAACTGAGCTGAATTGAATCAGCGATGATTATCAGATAAGATTAGATAAGATGAGCCAGCACTCATAGCTGGCAGAGGCCGGGCCGCCTTGAGCATATAGCCCGGGCGAAGCGACGTCTTCGCATATCTGTCTGAACTGAACTGAATTGCTTGGTGTGACAACTGGGAAAAAGAAGGAGGACAAGGAAACATGGTGGTGGAACAAAGAAGTACAGAGAGCTATTGCAAGAAAGAAAGAAGCATGGAAAGAGTCACACAAAAAAAAAGATCTGAGAAGCAAGTTTTTGTACAAGGAAGCGAAGAACAAGGCAAAGGTGGCAGTAGCGAGAGCAAAGAAAGAAGCGAGTGAGGAGATATATGAGAAGCTGGATACGGAAGAGGGGGAAAACATGGTGTATAGAGTGGCAAAGCAGAGGGATAGAGCAGCAAAGGACGTACAACAAATCAGGCTGATAAAGGACGCTGAGGATAGAGTGTTGACCACCGAGGAAGGCCTGATGAATGTTGAAAACCCTAGGGAAATGAGAGAGGAAAATGGGGTGATGGCAGAAGTAATGGTAGCAGGAATAACACAGGATGAGGTAAACAAGGCACTGAAAAAGATGAAGAGAGGCAAAGCTTTAGGACCAGATAACATTCCTATAGAAGCATGGATAAGCCTAGAAAAAGCAGGGGTTCGATACTGAACATCCCTATTCAACAAAATCCTTGCAGGAGAGAGAATGCCAGATGAGTGGAGAAAGAGCACATTGATACCCATTTACAAGAACAAAGGAGATGCACGGGTCATCAAACTAATGAGTCATACAATGAAGTTGTGGGAAAGGGTGATAGACACAAGGCTAAGGAGCTGCTGCAGAATCTGTGATGCTTGGTTTTATGCCAGGGAGAAGTACCACAGATGCCATCTTTACACTGCAAATGTTGATGGAGAAGTACAGAGAGGGACAAAAGCAACTGGATTGTGTGTTTATTAATCTGGAGAAGACATATGATACAGTACCAAGAGAAGAACTGTGGCACTGCATGCGGGAGTCATCAATACCAGAAGTGTATATAAGGGTGGTGCAAGATATGTATAATGAGTGTATGACAGCAGTAAGAAGTGCAGTGAGTACTACAGAAGGGTTTAAAGTGGAAGTTGGATTACATCAGGGGTCAGCCCTGAGCCCGTTCCTGTTTGCTGTTATCATGGATAAGTTAACTGATGGGCTTAGGAAAGAAGCGCCGTGGTCTATGATGTTTGCAGACGACATTGTGCTGTGTAGCGAAAGAAGAGAAGAAGTAGAGGAAGATCTGGAAAGGTGGAGACATGCACTGGAGAGGCATGGCATGAAAGTCAGCAGAAGGAAGACTGAGTATCTCTGTGTAAATGAGAAGGAAGGAAATGGCAGAGTTAAAATGCAAGGGAAAGAGATCAAGAAAGTGAGTGAATATAAGTGTCTGGGTTCAACAGTAGACTGTGAAGGGTCTAGCAATGCTGAAGTTAAAAGGAGAGTGCAGGCAATGCTGGAATGAGTGGAGAAAAGTGACGGGAGTTTTGTGTGACAGGAACATGCTAATAGGAGTGAAGGGGAAAATCTAAAGGACATGTGTAAGACCAGTAATGTTATATGGCATGGAAACAGTGCCAGTAACAAAGTTACAAGAGGCAAAGATGGAGGTGGCAGAGATGCGAATGTTGAAATTCACAGAACAAGGAATGAGACAGTGAGGGACATGCTAGCTACAAGAAGGCTTGGGGAGAAGTTAAGAGAGTGTAGACTGAGATAATTTGGGCACGTGAAGAGAATGGAAAAGAACTTTGTTGGCCGAAGAATGCTGCAGATGGCACCACCAGAAAAGAGACGTAAAGGCAGACTGAAAAGGTGTTTTATGGACAACATCAGAGAAGATATGATGCAAGTAGGTGCTGCGGAGGAGGACACACAAGATAGAAAGAGATGGAGAAAGTTGACGTGCTGTGGCGACCCCTGATACTGGGATAAGCCAAAAGACAAAGAAGAAGATAGTATTCAGGAAAGACACTTTCTGAAACACAATGCTCCTCTAACACACAGTTACCAAGAGCTAAAAACTACAGCTATTATGTGATCAGTGTTAAATTTTAGATAAATATGATTTCTGTTTTACTCTCAAATATTTTCCTGATCTATATCAATTTTAAAAGAAATCTATTTAGACTGGGGCAAGCACTAAACACTCTCCACTTATAAAGAATATAGTTTAATACAAAACTTACCTTCTCCAGATTGGAAATGATTTCCTCAACACTGCCGGCAGAATAACAAGCCTTGATCTTTGGTAGCATTGGTTGTAATGAGAATGGCACATCCTTGCTGAAGGTAGACTCCTATGAAATAAAAGAAACAAGTTCAAGCATCACATCATATTCAACTAAACTCATGAAAGCCATTATTGAAAATGCAGACTGAATAACTAAGATTAAACTTAAGCTATATCACTTCAACTAATCAAGAAAATTACAACAGCAAAAAAAAAAAAAAAAAACTATGACAAGAAATCAACCTAATGCTGCCAGGTATGTTTCTAAGTTGGGAGGTCAGCCTTTCAGGATATCTTTCACTAAAAGTGACATTCAAATCTCATCCAGCCTTTGCACTTACAGTATAAATTCAATCCAGAGCCATTTGGTTAAACATTGGCATATACCCAATTTCAACAAAGTATATTGAGTTAAACATTGGCATATACCCAATTTCAACAAAGTATATTGAACACTTTCTAAAATTAAACTTTCCATCAAGCAATCTTAAAATCAACATCAAGGTATTTGTCTTACTTTGTGGAATTCCTCAATGACTTGGGAAATATCCTCTGGGTATGGAGAGTTCAACTTCAAAAGAGCCTCCTCTAACTCTCCTATTCTCGCAGCATCGCACACATGAGTGGCAACACCAGCTTTCAATACATCTTTACCTTTTAGTCTGTGACCTGAAATTGGATAATTGTATATCAGCCATCATCTACCAACTTTCTAATGTAGAAAATAGATTTAAATGGAGCAAAAGCTTAAATGAATTTCACTAATCTAATCTTGCTGTCTCACTTCAGACATACTTTAGTGGGCTATTTTTCATTTCATTTAAAACTGATATAATTTCCAAACAAACAATCTTATACATACACTTAAACATTTACTTGCTTAAAATTTAATATACAATTATAGAAAATATGTAAATAAAGCAAACTAAAATGCATAAGTACACAAACCTGTAAGAGCCAAGTACATTCCTAATCGTCCTCCCAGTCGAGGTAAAAAGTGAGATCCTCCGACATCTGGGAAGAGTCCAATGGCAGTCTCTGGCATGGCAAAAAGGGTGCGTTCCGTAGCAACTCGATAATCTCCATGAACTGACAGCCCTACTCCACCACCCATTGTGATACCTGAAAGAGTCTCCAGTTTAAATGCTATTCTAATCAGAACTTGCACCAAGATTCAGTTCTCAAATGTCTGTACACTTGATCATATTTTGTGTCTTGCATTAACCATAAATCCTTATTTTTTCCTTTTCCTTTAACCAAAACTTCCAGGTGTCATGTACAGATGATGACACCTTAAATGCCATTCTTCCATGCAACATGAATAGATGATGGCACCCTTACTTCCCAATCTACCGGGCATAGATGACGGTCACAGTATTTTTCCAGGACTCTCCCCTCCTTCATAAAAGAGGCCAGCTACAAAACTTCCCCCCTCTACCCCCCTTCACCTTCTTCTGGAAATGAAGATGGATGAAATAATGCAAACAAGGCTGGCTAAGAAAGTTACGTTGTTTGGTCTTGAGATCCCCTTCCCTCCCATCCCTCATCCACCTCCCCCCCCACCTTGTTCTGGAACCGAGGCCAGCTAAAAAGGTGAAGGTGATAAGTTGATCTATAAACTTACCTGATGACTCAAATCATTCTCAGCCAGACCTAAAATCATTCTTTTGTATTTTACAATTGTTCCTGAATCTACAGACTTTCTTACTCACGTTTCAATACCTTTTTACAAAATTTGTATTCCATTTTGAAGAATCTAATGTAATGAGGCTCTATATTTTCTTATAAAGATAATTATAAAAAAGTATGAAGATTATTATGCAAGACAAATACATGAAAACAATGTTAATAGATTATTATGCAAGACAAATATATGAAAACATTGTTAATAAGTCATTTTTGTCATCGTCACAAAGAAAGCCAGCTAATATGCCCTATTTAATCTACTGACAGCGGATGGCATGATTTGCTGCCAAGGCAGAGTCGGTCGTAAAAGCGGATGGCACTGTGCCAAACAACATAAACCTGCCACACCACTGTATACATATTTTATTGAAAGCAATTGTCATAATCAGGTATAACTACTACCCAGGGGAAATGACTGATGTAAATCAATTTTTTTTATTTGTTTATCAGTTTTTTTTCATCCTTGCACGTGTGTGGTACAAGGTCAAAAGACAAAAAAAAAATTAGTTGTTAATTTCTTTATTACTTTATTACAAAATTGAAAAAAAATCTGCCTACAATGTTCAAACTTTAGTATGTAGATGGATAATGAAGCTGAAACAGAAGTGTTAGAGACATGCTTAAACCCATATAAGGCCTTTCCCTTTTGTTCTAAACAATGTATGTAGCATTATCTGTTTCTCTAGCAATAAGGACTAACTATGGATCTTCTTTGGCATGAAAATAATGGAACACATTATCTGTGAAACCACCAGATGGCTTTAAAGAGTTCTTCCCATTCTCATGTGCTCAAAAGTGGAAGGACATATTTATTGGTGACCTTCATGATTTTCATTCATATGTAAGGGTCAACCATGATAACATATTCAATTTTGGTGATCCGCTGTGCAGTATGCATTTGATATATGACGATGATATATACCTTTACTGGTGTGTAAAATTAAGCTCTTGAAATACCCAACACCAAACTTTGCTTTGAAGAAACTTTAAAAAACAGGCCTGTTTTGTAACTAGGAGGAAAGACTTTGGGGGTAAGATCATTCCTGCTGGCTTTTTTCCCTTCTTCTTCTTTTTTTTTTTTAAATTCATGTTACTATGCAAGGAGTTGTCTAATGCTCAACACCATCAAAAACAAAAGTAAATATATATGTGCAATTTGTGTATTATCTATAAAATGGAAGTGTGAGGATTTCTTTAAAATGAAAAATGGGGCATATGCTGAAAAGGTTAGTGTATACTATTATTTTCCTTCATACAACATGCTAATTAAGCCTTTCTATTCCAGCTACTCAGACTGGGTATAATTATATGACAAACTTATTATTATCATTTTTTTTTTTTTTTTTTTTTTTGCTACATCTACATTCAAAACTAATGACAGAGCAAGGTGCAAAGAGGGAGATAAACCAAACAGACTTATTTACTACTCTGATTAAACCCTTCCTTTCAATATGATGCTCTCACTGATAAGATCAAACTGGCCTTGTAATTTATCTATTTATCTTTCCTTTTGTCTAGTAAGCTTTAGGATAAGCATCTTGTCAGCAGCGTCATGCTACACTCATCATGATTACATTATATACTGAGCTCTGTTTGAGGTCTGTTTTGGTGTAAATGCGACATAGTGCGAAGATATTTGAATATTTGGTTGCTGTTTGAAATTAATCTTCCAGCCTCAAGGCCACAGGGAAATACCTACTTCTTTTCCTCCCTCCTAAACCCTATAATTCCTTCTGTCTCACCTGGCATTCTCCTATGTGTCTTTCTAAATAATCCTTCCTCTATACCTTCATCATCCTAGTCCCTGCCCCTTTTCCCTGGGCCCCATTCTCTCCATCATCTCCTGACATGGACGTACTACTCATGACATTATTTTGTTCTTCACTGCTACTAATGACATGATTTTGTTCTTTGCTGCGAATTCTATAAATACATAAATACAAGAATAAATTATAATATATATATATACATATACATATAATATATATATATATATATATATATATATATATATATATATATATATATATATATATATATATATATATATATGTTTTATTGCACTATATCTGTTTTATTCAGAAGTATTGTATTTTTTTCCTGCTTTCTTTTACATACATGGGATAATTTCTTCAATTCAAGATCCTCTGTTGGTTAATTATGTGACATACCAGCAGAAGTCATGCCCTTCCCAGTATGTAAATACAAGTTCTTCATATAATAAAAACCATAGTTGCCCCCGATAAAATGTTAAAATTCAGGATTATGTGTGGGAGGGTAGGGGAATGGAGGTGCAAGGACTGGCTAAAGCATTATAGTCTTTAGGGGC
>NW_028234427.1:6091803-6094303 GCF_977035675.1 Penaeus japonicus | reverse complement strand
TGTGTGTGTGTGTGTGAGTGTGTGTGGGCGCGCGTGTGTGTATTTGGGTAATTTGTTAATATCAAATCGCACATGATAGTAAAGTGACAGCGTTATCACAGATCCATCAGAGTGAGACGTCGTTAAAAGGCGGGGAATCAAAAGAGCAATCCTTTTTCTTCCAGCTGACTGGCTTGAACACGTCGAATACAAAGTCGAATTCATAAAGTAGCTTGATATTAATGGGAACAAGGAATTTCTTAAATTTCAATTTCATGCCTGTATTCTATTGTTAGCAAGATTGATATCAAATGAAATGAATATATATATATATATATATATATATATATATATATATATATATATATATATATATATATGTATATATACATACATACATATATATATATATATATATATACATACATATATATACATATATATATACATACATATATATCATATATATATATATATATATATATATATATATATATATATATATATATATATATATATGTATATATATATACATATACATATATATATATATATATATATATATATATATATATATATATACATGATAGATAGATAGATAGATAGATAGATATATGTATACATACATACATATATATATATATATATATATATATATATATATATATATATATATATAGAGAGAGAGAGAGAGAGAGAGAGAGAGAGAGAGAGAGAGAGAGAGAGAGGCAGGCAGAAAAAGGAAAAAAAACAATAAAATCATTGCAAAATTACCTTAATCTGTCACAAGACACAGTATAAAACAAAAGTAGAAGATGGAAACTGAAAGAAGAAGAATCAAAGAAAAGAACGAGAAAAAAAAAAAATACAAATGACAAATGCTTCTTCCTGACCCGAATTTATTACATGGCTGGTCAGCTGAAACCATGCCAAGCCCCGTTTAACGAACCTCAAAGCTGTACAAAATGTGTGTTTTATTCTTCAAGGCGAGATAAATGGTTGAGAAAAAAAAATATATATATTTGTTGTGACCATGTGATCAACAAATCATATCCTTCTACGAAAAAGTGAAAGTTGAATCAGCATCAAGTAGTTAGTAATTGCCAAAGGGGATATGGGGACCAAGACACAGGAAAGGGGATTAAATCGAGGTCGGTAAGAGTCTTCACATAAAGTCAGGCTATTGCCTTTGAAGTTGGGAAAGAGTTTAAGGAATGAGAGAGAGAGAGAGTAAAAGCTAGATAGATAAATAGAGAGACAGAAGGTGAGAGAGTGCGAGGAGGACATTGCTCTCATTATTCATATCCGCCGTTTCTAAGGAACATCCAGGAAGTATATCGTATCTCAAGAAAAAAAAAAAAACACCAGAGAGTTCGGCACAGAAATAGAAAAGAGCAACTCACCGGACTGACAAACAACATATTGTTATAGTGCATGGGACGCATTAAGCTGTGTATTGCTATGAAGGGAGAATTGGAGCAGCTTATAACGTCGAAGAAGCAATAGGAATAGAACGCTGGACTACTAACAGTCACGGCGGTCGAAGCTTAGCGTCCGAAACCAGAAGAGAGACGAGACCACTCTCTCCTTCCCTTTCCATATAGAGCTTTAGTGAATGCAGTCTCGATCCCGGATATAAAAGGCAGGAACAGGACAAAAGAGGAACATATAAGTGACATTTCCTTGCCGTGGCTTCTCCTCCTTCTTCTAATGTACGCACGCCGGAGAGAGAGGGAGGGAGGGAGACCAGAGGAAGAAGGAGAGGGATGGAGGGAGACCAGAGGAAGAAGGAGGGGGATGGAGGGAGACCAGAGGAAGAAGGAGAGGGATGGAGGGAGACCAGAGGAAGAAGGAGAGGGATGGAGGGAGACCAGAGGAAGAAGGAGAGGGGTCCAAAGGGTCATCCGTCTACGGAAACTCCATTCACCGACATCATTTTCCGAGGCGTACAGAGGGGCTTGGGTCACGAGAGGTGATAAATCTCTTCGCAATTCATCAGCTCTTTCCATTTCCATAGAGGGGAGGGAGAGAGAGCAAGAGGAGAATAGGTAATCAACTGGAGAAGTGATTTTTGGCGGACGATTATGGCCAACATTTGTTACGTGGATTCTTGGGGGCGAATATCATAAGACTTTATTACTTAATGCTATTTGAAGAAATGCCTCCAGGGACAAAAAGGGAAAAGTGTTTAAAGTAGACTTTCGAATAACGCCAAAGTTCGCCTTAGTGGCATTATCAAGAAATAATGATAGCTTTTGGTGTTCTTGCCGAGGCTTGAGACGCTCACTGTCCCTTCTACATCTGGCTGTTATCAGATAAATATTTTGTTATGCTAATGCAAAGGTGTTGTTATTGGATCGCCGTCGATCGAAGGCTGTCAGAGGCAACGCGAGAAACAAGTGGGAGTGCACCCCCCCCCCCCACACACACATATATATATATATATATATAATATATATATATATATGATGTATATGTATATATATATATATATATATATATATATATATGTATATATATA
>NW_028234427.1:5984303-5986803 GCF_977035675.1 Penaeus japonicus | reverse complement strand
AAGGCGACTGCAGGCGGATTCATGATGACGTAGACTGCATATCTTTTTTCTTTTTTTATGGATGGGGAATAATTGGGTGTTATGTGTTTGAGAGCTTTGCTGCTTGGTTGCAGTATAAATCATAAATTATTTGTTCTAACTATAAACTTGTATGGATGTAACTAGCCAATGCTCTCTCTCCCATCCCCCTTCATTTAATCCTCTCCGTTCTCCTTTTTCTATCTCTTTTTTTTTCCTTTCTCTCCTCCCCACCTCTTTCTCTCCCTGTGTTTCTCTCCGAGAAATGCCCTCAGTAATTAACTGATTAACATAAGCCAAAGTAAAAACAATGTATGTCAACAAGCCACTTCCTTTTATCTTCTTATCCTGTGTCTTCTTAGTGAAACAGTGTTGGATCTGTTGTAAAGAGTGGACAGTTTGCTTACTTTGCCGCGATATGAAAAGGCTTATCCGTCGTTCAAACTTCACTTTTCCTTCCTACTCTTCATTTTGTCATACACATTATCAATGAAAATTACCCCGCCGGCTTAGGTAATTGCATTATTAGTATATGTCTGAAAAGAAAGGCAAAATACACAAGAAAAATTATTACTGTATTACCGTGACCTTTACAATCGTCACTTTAAACTTATTTGAAATAATAGCCGTTATTACATCCCATTATTTCCGTCCTACATTGTAATGTGCTCTCATTAGTTTTGATATCACCCATTTCATTATAGTCATCATCAACGCGACCAGGAAAGTGAAGGTAAAACAAGAGAATAAATAAAAACGCCAATATTAACAAGGAAAGAGGGAGAATGAAATAGATAGATCGGTAGATAGATAGATAGGTAGGTAGACAGATAGATAGAGAGATAGAGAGAGAGAGAGAGAGAGAGCAAGAGAAAAAGAAAAGAGAGAGAGAGAGAGAGAGAGAGAGAGAGAAGAGAGAGAGAGAGAGAGAGAGAGAGAGAGCAAGACAAAGAGAGAGAGAGAGAGGGGGGGGGGTAAAAAAAGAAAGATTCGAAAATCACGCTCTGGGACTTCTCTCAAAAAAAAAAAATAAATAAATAAAAATCTCTCACAAAATCGCAGAGAAAATCCTTCAGACAAACTCTTGGAAAATCTCGCGAGCAGTTCCGCGAATCGCCGCGTGGGTGGCGTTCGTTTGCATAAAAGACAAAAAGACAATGCCCCTTCGACCAAAAACGACGCCCATGATTGATAATAGGTAACTTATTTATGTCTGCGGCGCGTAACATAAGAGATCAGGCTTTGTCAGGCTGCCTTACTCGGGCGACTGACTGGGTGGGGGGGGTGGGGGGGGGGCTCAGTTGGCATTCCGGCAAGGCAAGATGTAACAGTTGGTTTAGTGTGCCTCTTTGTGAGTGCGCTGAAGAGAGAATACGGGGGGAGATGGGATGAGAAGGAGAGTAATGTCTTTCTCTCTTTCTCTCTTTCTGTCTCTCTTCCTCTTTCTCTCCGCCCCTTCCCTCATCTCTCTCTCTCTCTCTCCGTCCCTTCCCTCATCTCTATCTCTCTCTCTCTCCGTCCCTTCCTTCATCTCTCTCTCTCTCCCTCTCTCTCTGCCCCTCCCCTCATCTCTCTCTCTCTCCCTCTCTATCCCTCCCTCCCCTCATCTCTCTCTCTCTCTCTACCCCTCCCCTTCTCTCCTTTTCCTTCTCCCTGACTCCCCCTTGTGCCCCTCTCTCACTCTCCCCCAAATACAAAATCAATTGTTAATAGCTACTTACCCTCTTGCTAGACAATATTCCGGGAATCTGTGGCTCCAGGGTGCTCGAAAAAAATACATGCAAAGACATGACAGAAAAGCGGAGAAAAAATGGAAAGGATATTGAAATCCGATTTTTTTTTTTTTCTTCTTTTCTTATAATCGCATCTGCCTGCTCGCGTGTTCTCTCTTCTCGTTTTATCACGAATATCTCTCTCTGTCCTCTACCATATCATGTTGTGATTCTTGCTTTCGGAGAACGGTGAGGGCGAGAGTGAGAGGCCCCGGGGCGTTGGACTCTCCTGACTCGATCAGCTTGCCTCCCCTCCACCCCCCGACCTGACCCCAGGCGTGTCTCTGGGGTCAGGTCACAAGGGAGAGGCTGCGGGCCCTGCACGAGGAGGCTGGCCTCCGCTATTAGCGAGGGCTGAGTATCGGTGCGATAGCGAAGGAGCATGGAGGGCAGGGCAGAGAGCAGGGCAAGCCAGGTCATTTTATCAATACCTTGCCCGCCAAACTATAAGATAGATAGATTGATAGAGATAAAAAGATAGATAGAGAGATAGAGAGATAGAAATAAAAAGATAGATAGATATAAAGAGAGAGAGATGGATAGGTATATATATATATATATATATATATATATATATATATATATATATATATATATATATATATATATATATATATATATAGATATATATACACACACACACACACACACACACACACACACACATATATATATATATATATATATATATATATATATATATATATATA
>NW_028234427.1:5966803-5969303 GCF_977035675.1 Penaeus japonicus | reverse complement strand
AGTAGAACTTGACGGTTGTTCAATGTCCCACGGCGGCTGTTCACCGGACCTTAGTGATCATTCAGCTAGCATTAACCACAGCTCCAGGGGGATTTCACAGTCGTTCGACCAGCCTTAGCGATCGTTCAGGCTTTAGCGGTCGTTCAGCAGGTCGTAGCGATCGTTCACAGGGCCTTGGCAGCATTAATTGGACCATAGTAGTCGTTCAGCGTGATAGTGAGTAATCAATGTACTTGGAGTTTTCTAGACCAGCGCTGTCGTATTCGGAAATTCGTCAACTCGTCGGGAAAGTGACGCAGTAATGATGAATTTGGTAATACATGACGTCATTGTTGGTAATCATCTTCCATACATTAAAAGAGAAAGCGGCAATACCGGCGGACGCTAAGAGGCTCAAGCGTTGGAAATGGATAGAGGGCACAGCTGTTGGAAACTCCGACTTGTCTATCGCTGATTGGCTACATTGCTCGTGTTGTTATTGGTTGCCATCTTTATTACGGTTTTCTACGTTTGAGGAAGTAGGTAATGAACTTAAAGGAAAAATTATCTGAGTTCTTCTGGCACGTCCACCACGGCAAAACACTGTTCAATGAACACAACGGTTCCACAGCAGACTGTTGAACAGAATGGCGAGAAAATCAAACAGTATTGTAAGGTTTTAAAAGGGGCGGCATGGTGAACACAGAGGCTGTAAACAATATTTTGCCAAAGTCGACGAGTGTGAAAACACCCACTGAAGCCAATAGCCATTTGAAAGCACGACGTCGCGGCGTCAAAGGCAGACGGCGAGAGGTCAACACGTCCGAAACGGGTTTTAAAAACAAATATTAGCCATTGTAATTAAGCTCACTCAATCTGTTTTATTATTCATGTTTGATTATATTTATATACATGTTCATTGTTCTCTTGTTTATCTTTTAGTTTATTGTGGTACCAAGCTCATCGCATTTTTGTATGAATGTGTTTATAGTTAATCAACAGATACATTTTATTTGTCCAATAAGTACATACATTTTCGTTTATTGTTTCACCCATTTCTTCTCTGCTTCTCACTTACTTATTCTCGCTTCCTCTTATCTCAAGCAATGTTTTGTATCTCTTCATATTCTCCCTTTTTTTTTATAATGATTGCCATTAAGACTTCGTTTCTCTAATTTCCCTTTCCGTACCCTTTCTCTTATCTCCCTCCCCCCCCCCCTCTACTTCCTCCCCCGCTCCGGATGCATCATCAGCCCACCATTGTTTTAGGCCGAGATAGTCTGGGCGATGGAAGCCGCACCCTGTTCGACATTGTTCATATTGTTCATCTTATCTGCTTATTCGCTTGTTCATCACATCATTGCCATTACTTCAAGCTGCCACGGATGCTAAATCTCTATGAATATTTTATCTGGCTATCTAGCAAACTCGATTAACTATCTGTCAACCTGTTTATTTATTTGATTTATATTATATATGCAAAAGGGAGAAAACGGTACATACGTAAATATACATTTGACTTTATACACACACACATATATAGTCATTTATATATATACATATACATATATATCCCATTAGATATATATATATATATATATATATATATATATAGATCTATATAAAGATATATATATGCATATATACCTATGCATCTACATATACATATGAATGCATAGATATATATATATATATATATATATATATATTATATATATATATATATATATGCATATATATCTATATGATTATACATATACATTATATATATGGAATATATTATATTATATTTAGTATATATATTTATATATATATATAAATTATTCATATATATACATATGTATAGATATATGTATTTATGCACTACTGGATGTGTATATTAAATATATATATATACATATTTTTATATATGTAAATTGTATATACATATATATATACATACATATATTAATATATATATATTTATCTATATATTATATATAAATATATATATATAGATATATATGTGTGTGTGTAGTGAGTGTGTGTGTGTGTGTGTGTGTGTGTGTGTGTGTGTGTGTATATATATGTATACACACACACATATGTTATATATATATACATATATATACATATATGTGTGTGTGTATGTATATATATTATCATTTATGTATATATATGTATATATATATAAATATATATATATATATATTTATATATATATATATATATATATATATATATATATATATGCATTCATATGTATATGTATATGCATATGTATATATACATATATATATATACATATACATATATATATATATATATACATATATATCCATATATATATATATATATATATTATATATATATATATATATATATATATATGTATATATACATATGCATATACATATACATATGAATGCATATATATATATATATATATATAATATATATATATATATATATATATATATTATATATATATAAATATATATATATATTTATATATATACATATATATACATAAATGATAATA
>NW_028234427.1:5929303-5936803 GCF_977035675.1 Penaeus japonicus | reverse complement strand
AAAAACTGCCATTCTTTATCGTCCTTATCGAGTGAAGTCTTCGACAGTTATTCGGGGCAAGACTGATGTCACAGGTGCTTCCTTTCCTTAGTTGATCTGTTTATCATTATTATCCTCATTGATATTATTGTCGTTGCCATTATCATTATCATTACTATCATAATATTTATTGGTATTATTATTGTCATTATTATCATCATCATCATCGAAATTCTGGTATTATCATTATTACTATTATTTTGATTATTAAGTCTCTTTTAACCTTTCTTATTTAATTTCTCTAAACGTTTTTTAATGCTTTATCTGATACCGTCTTCACATCTTCCTTATATTTCATCCATTTTCTTTTTTTCCCTATTCGCTGTTCTGCAATCATTGTTTTTCTTTTTTCTTTGGTCTGCTATCTCCTTGGTACTTCATAATTGTTTGCTTCTCCTTTTATCTTCATTTTCTACTTTTTTTCCAGCTTATTCGCCCCTTTTTTTTTCTTTTTTTTCGTCATTATTCTCAATAAATTGATTGTCAGCCTTGTGTGAAAGTACTAGTATATTTGTATACCTTTGTCTTTATATATTTACGTATATTTTTTTTGTTTGTAAACACCAACAATGATAATAACATGATGAAGTTTCGAATCCGCCTGCATTCCTCTTCCGGTGGTGCAAAAATGGATTTTGTTTTGAGTTTCGTCTGAAGAGGAATGTCTGTGTAATCGAACGTCACTGTTGATTACATCATTTTATTTTACGTGTATGTGATTATTGTTTTTATTGTGTTTGCTTATATCCTTGTTTGTCGTGGAAAGAGTGTAAATGAGTGTGCAGACGCCAGCCTCCCTCTCCCTCCTTGCCTTTCCCAAAGTCCGTGAGAATATGAAGGGCCTTATGACTCTAGGGCTGACTCCTCATCTCGTTAATTACCTTCGTTGGGAACGGGACCGCGCTTAATTGCCTCGGAATTTGATCATCTTTGCCGCCGTCTGTATGGGAGCGCGAGGCTGAGAAGAACTTGTTGGGCATTTTTTTTTCCCTTTAATACACCATTATTTTCTAGATATTTTTGTATTTACTTTCACTCTACTTGTTCGCTTTTCTATATGTGAATATATTTGCACGTGTTTGTTTTCGCTGTATGTATGTTTATGTGTTTTTTGTGCGAGGGCGAGTGTGCAAATAATGTGTTCGAGTGTAATCATGTCTTGAGATGAGAAGATCACCTCATTCTTAGCTTTAGTTTTTTTTTTATATGTATTACCTGCTCTTGGCTTTTGCCTTTTATCCGTATTCCATATTCTTATCTTTAGCCATTTATCTGCATTGCCTCTTCTTAGCTTTATCCTTTTATCACCAGTTCCTAATCTTAGTCTTAGTCGTCCTCCCCGTTCTTAGCCTCGGTCTTCTACCTGCACTCTTCTCGCGTTAGCCTGACACGTCCCAGGTCCCCCCCCCACCCCCCTTATTCCCGTAGGACCGTTATCAACCCCCGTCGTTGGCCGCAGCCTTGCTTTCTGATACAATATCGAAAGCACTAATAACCCGGGCCGAACTAGCCATCCATCTCCCTGGCCTCGTAGCTTCTTCTGACCCTCATAATTTAGTAACTTTCTTGTTTCTCTCCTAAATCACTTAACCTTTCGCTCCTTCCGGGGCTCCTGCTCCTTCTCCTCCTCCTCCTCCTCCTCCTCCTCCTTGTCGCAGGCGTCGTTATCCTCCTCTTCCGCTTCCTCTTCCACCTCCCTGTCCTCCTCCTCTGGTTAAAACATCCCTCTATCTGTTTCCTTCCTCTCCCTCTTCCTTCTCTCCTCTTCGGCTTGATTTCCCTCTTCCTTATCATTTTCTTCTTAGACCATCTGCACCTTCCCTTCCACTTTCCCTTCCACCCCCACCTCCCCCTCCACCTCTACCTCCCCCTCCCCCTCTACCTTTACCTCTACCTCCACCCCCACCTCCACCTCCACCTCCACCTCCACCTCCCCCTCCACCTCCACCTCCCCCTCCCCCTCCACCTCCACCTCCACCTCCACCTCCACCTCCACCTCCACCTCCACCTCCACCTCCACCTCCACCTCCACCTCCACCTCCACCTCCACCTCCACCTCCACCTCCACCTCCCCCCCCACCTCCACCCCCCCCTCCACCTCCCCCTCCCCCTCCCCCTCCCCCTCCCCCTCCCCCTCCCCCTCCCCCCCCTCCCCCTCCCCCTCCCCCTCCCCCTCCCCCTCCCCCTCCCCCTCCCCCTCCCCCTCCCCCTCCCCCTCCCCCTCCCCCTCCCCCTCCCCCTCCCCCTCCCCCTCCCCCTCCCCCTCCCCCTCCCCCTCCACCTCCACCTCCCCCTCCACCTCCACCTCCACCTCCACCTCCACCTCCACCTCCACCTCCACCTCCACCTCCACCTCCACCTCCACCTCCACCTCAATCCTCCCACGGATAACCTTAGCTACACGGTTGCTATGGGAAAAGGAAGGGAAAATGTGGAGTGAGGTACAAAAGAGATGCTATGAAAGAACTATTACTTCGAGGAAAAGTCACACTGTTACATAGACGTTCTGATAATGAACCCTTTTTCCCTTTCCTTCGTAACAACGCTAATGATGCTATGGCGATAATTGTTTAATTTCATTCTCATTAGCGCTGTTATTATTATTGATATTGTCATTATCATCATTGTCATTATCATCATCAATACTATCGTTATTATCATCTTCATTCTGTTACTGATGATTATATTTCTATATTTCTATGTTATTGTTATCATTATTATAATCACTATTACTATCATTACCATCCTTATTGTTATCATAACTTTTACTATGATGATCAATATCAACATAATCATGTTCTTATATTCATTATCATTATTATTACTATCATTTTTATTGTTATTATCATTATGATTGTTGTGATTTTTTGTGATAATCATTGTTATTATCCTCATCATTATCATCATTGTTATCACTATCATTATTATTATCATCTTTGTTATTGTTTTACTATTATCATCATTATTATCATCTTTATTATTTTCATTACCATTATTACTCTTATCCTCACCATTTTAATTATTCCTATTATCATTACTATTATCATTATTGTTATTATTATCATCCTTTTCATTATTGTTATCATCAATCTCACTATTACTATCATTATTACCATCCTTATTATCACCCTTAGTATTATCATCATTCCTAGTTTCACCATCATAAATATCATTACTATTATTATCATTATCACTTTTGCTACTGATTATATCAATATGATGACCACCTTCATTATTATGATTATCATTGTTATTACTTTTGTAATAATTGTATTACCATTGCATTGTCATTGTTATCATAATTATTATCATTATCATCATTATCGCTAATATCATTGCTGCAGTTGGTATTATTATTATTACTGTTATTTATCTTTATTACTATCATTATCAATATCCTCATTATTATCATTATTATTAACATTATCATCATTGTTATCATTATTATCATAATTATTGTTATTATCATTACTATTATTATTAAAATTATTGTTATATCATTATCATCATTACTATTTTATCATTATCATTATTAACATTATTATCATTACTATTTTATCATTATCATTATTAACATTATTATCATTTTTAGCTTATGATTATTATCATTATCATATATTATCTTATCATCTTATTATCATTGTTATCATTATCTTTAACATCATTATTATCATTATCATCATACTGAATATTATTATCATCAATATTGTTATAACATTATTATCGTTATCACTGTAATCATAATCATTGTTATGGTTACTATCATCGCCTTTACTACTATCATTATCATTACTATTATTATCATTGTTTATCATCAGCATTATTAATATCATTGATGTTGCTATTATCAACATTGTCATTTCTTTAGATTACCATCATTGTCCTTATTGTTGTTGTAACCATCATCATTGTTACTGTCATCGTCATTGTTATTTACAATATCATTATCATTATCATTATCGGTATCATTATCATTATCATTATCATTGTCATTAAGAGTATCGGCATCAGTATAATCATCATTATCATCATCATCGTCATTATTTTTTCTGTCATCATTATCATTACTATTATCATTGTTATTATTACCTTTATCATCCTTACTATCAACATCATCTTCATTATTGCTTATAACATCATTATGATTATCATCATCGCGAACAACATAATCATCATCTATTCATTTCCCCTCCCATCATTTTCGTCTCTTTCCCCTAATCTCCCTTTTCATTCTTCTCTTGTTTCTTCCCTTTCTTTCCAGTTCCTCTTTTCTCTTTTTTCTTCCCTTTCTTCCTTATCCTTCTTCTCTTTTTTTCTTCCCTTTCTTTCCAGTTCCTCTTTTCTCTTTTTTCCTCCCTTTCTTCCTTATCCTTCTTCTCTTTTTTTCTTCCCTTTCTTTCCAGTTCCTCTTCCTTCCCTTCCCATCCTCCTCCCTTCCCTTCACTGCCCTCCCGACGTCCAGGATGCTCTCCTATGCCACTCAACATTCACTCGTTCTTAAAATGAAGCTAAATCTGAATACGTTCTAGACACGTGGGTCTGTTGGGGCCTTGGGAGCGCTCGAGGCCTTTCGGAATACAAACTATGATCAATTCGCTGACATTCTGCTGACGCTGCACGGATTAAAAGTTTATCCTGACGAGAAGGACATTATTTACCAAGGGATAAAAAAATAATCTAAACAACGCACTCTGGGTTTAGTGTGTGTTTCTCACTGTCTGGCTGTTTGTCTGCCCATTCAGAGTTACAGAACAAACGATATGATCCTGAGACGTGTGTGTGTTTGTGTGTGTGTATGTGTTTGGTTGTGTGTGTGTGTGTGTGTATGTGTGTGTGTGTATATGTGTGTGTGTGTGTGTGTGTGTCTTTCCACATGTGTGTTATTTTTGCAGATTAGGAGAAATAGGCCATTTGTCTGTGATATAAGTTGTTGGTCTGGGAAATAAGTTGGGAAAACAAGTCGGTGGCCTGGGAACAAAGTCGTTGGTCAGAGAAAAGAGTCGTTACTTTAGTGAAAAAGTCACTGGCATGGAGAAAAAGTCGTGTGCTGAATGGAGAGCTAAGTCGTTAGTCTGGGTGTTAAATCGGTAGTCATGGGATTAATCATTTGATCGGGGAAGCAAGTCGCTGGACGGGGCAAAATGTTGATTTGGGATATTAAGCTCGTTGATCGGGGAGCTACTCTCAGACCGGGGAAATAAGTCGGTCAGTGAATTAAGTCGGGAACTGAGTCTTTGATTGGGAAATAAGGTTTGGGAACAAGTTCGGGAAAAAGATCGTTGTTGGGGAAATAAGTTGCTAGTTGGAGAAAAAAAGTAACTGGTTTAGGAAAAGTCAGTGGTCGGGGAAAAAAGTCGCTGGTTGGGGAGAAGTCAGTGGTCGGAGAAAAAAACGTCGTTAGTTGGGGAAACAAGTCAATAGTCGGGGCAAAATCGTCGGTAGTTGGGGAAATAAATCAGTAGTCGGGGGGAAAAAAAGTCACTGATTAGGGAATTAAGTCTGTGGTTGGGGAGGGGAGGGGGGGAGGGGGAGGGGGGAGTAGCTTATCGGCGGTATTTGGGGAATTAAGTCAGTGTTCGAGGAAAAAAAAAAAAAGTAACTGGTAAAGGGGGAAAAAAAAAAAAAGGTCAATGGTCGGGAAACCGGATCGTTCGTTCGGCGGGAAAATCATTCGGCGCGATACGACTTTAGGGAAAGCGATCAATACGGAGTAGATTTACACGCCGACGTTGTTTCCCGCTCCTTCTCTCACCCCCCCTCCCCCCCTCACCCCCCTCTCACCCTCCCCCTCCCTCCCCCCTCTCTCCTCCTTCCTTTATCTCTCTTTCTTTCATCCCCTTCGTGTTCCTTTATCGAATTGCCCTTTTCTTTTTCTTTTTTTTTTGGTAGCCCCTTCTCCTCTGGTTCTTCCTATTCCTCTTTTTTTTTTCTTTTTTTTTTATTCCTGATTCTCTCACTTGCTTTCCTTCTCTTCTTGTTTTTGTTTTTTTTTGGGGTCTTCTTTTTCTTACTTTATTCCATTTTCTTTCATTGTATTCTGTTCTGGTTTATCTTATATATATATATATATATATATATACATATATATATATATATATATATATATATATATATATATATATATATATATATGTATATATATATATATATATATATACACACATATATATTATCTGAGTTTGTTCCTGTTCTGATTTTCTTATCTTTTATATTATCTATTTCTTATCTTATTTTTACCATACTGTTGTTATTTATCTTTTTTTCTTCCCTTCTCTGTCTTTCCCCACTTTCTTCCCCTTTTTTCCATGATTCTCATTTATTCTGTTCCGGCCGTCTTTTACTTTTGTCTGCATTCTTTCTTTTTTATTTCTCTCTCTCTTCTACTAATGATTGCTCTCTACTTCTTTCTTCCCTCTCTGTTTTGCGCTCCAAGTCCACAAGAGAGCCGGAAATACAAGAGAAGAAAAGAAATGATATATATATATATACACACATCGGGAGGTGATGAATGGCCAATTCATCAGCTGATATTGAAGATGTTTTTACCTCTCGGGTTGCATGATGGTCTTTGCAACCCCCCCCCCTCCCCCTCTACTCCCTTTAATCCCAACTTCTGTTCCTTTCTCTTTTCCTCTCCTCCCCTCTCCTTCTCATATCCCTCTCTCTCTCTCTCTCTCTCTCACCCTGCCCCCTACCCTCCTTTCCCTTCTATTCCATCTCCTTCTGTCCCCTATTGCCCCCCTCCCACCCCCAGCCCCCCAGCCCCCCAGCCTCCCAGCCCCCTAGCCCCCCCAGCCCCCACCCCGCCACCCCACCGCCACTCACAGCCAGCTGAGATTTGGCAACGTCGGATCCCTGAATGGCTGCGACGTGGCACCGTTGGCAGCGTCTATGAATGGGCTGGTTGTCGTGGTTGCGAGGCAAGGCTGAAGCTGACACTAGCTACGGCGACCCGTTGGGTGTACTGTATCCCGCTGTGTGGGTGACAGCAGCAGCAGCAGCAGCAGCGAGCAGTTTAGTTGCAGCTGGCGCCTGTTTAACTCCCCAGGCCTTTCGGCTGATTATGTGCTGTAGTTCATTGTTGTTCATTTGATTGTATCTCTACAGCGTTAGAGTTTGTTGGTTCCATTGCACTAGATTATATATGTTTGTCATGACAACATATGTTGCAACAAAACGTGACCAAGATGGAGGATTAGGTAGGATGTTACGCATTATTATCATTATGATTATTATTATTTTTTTTTACAGGGAATAAAGCGAAGATCTGTAATGAACAAATAACAGCAGTATTTCAGAGTATCACTGTAGTTTTCTTAAGTAGTGTCACAATAACAATTGTATATAGAAAATTATTAATCTGTTAGATACGGGTGACGTGAAGGTGCCGTCAGTAAAAAAAAAAAAAAAAAAAAAAAAAAAAAAAAAAAAAACTATACTGAGGTCCGGGTAACGTGAACG
>NW_028234427.1:5921803-5924303 GCF_977035675.1 Penaeus japonicus | reverse complement strand
TCATGGCACTGTAGGATGTGGCCGTCCTCTTGGCTTGCTTGAAAAAATTCTCTGCACTCTCTGCTTTCCTCTTTCCTCTTTCCATCCCTTAGAAAGAGTTGTAACAATTATGATATTAATGGTAATAATGACAATGGTAATGATGATAATAGCGATTATAGTATTAGTGATAATAATCCAAATGTTAATGATAATCATTATTATGATGATAATAATGATAATGATAGTAATGATTATAACAGTTATAATGATAACGATTCTAATGATGATGTGGATGATGACAATAATTATGACAATGGGGATAGTGGTAATGTTAATGAGAAGGATGATAACAGGGAGAGTAATAATGATGAGAATAATTACAATGATAATGACAATAAAGATAATGATAATAATGATGGCAAATCTAATTACAATAACAGTGATAGTGGTAATAACAACGACAATAAAAGCAACAATAACTTATTGATAGCAAGGCTGATATAAAAGGTAAGGAATATGATAACGATAGTAGTGACACTTAAGATTATCTTTAATGATAACGATGGCAGAGTCAACACTGCAAAGACACGATTGGAAGAGCCTTTGCAAGGGACAGATAATGCAGATGTCTTTAATAAGAGGTAGATAGAGGGAGGACAGAGACAAGGCAACGGAGAGGGTTAGGAGACAGAGCACATGCAAACTTCTTAGCAGGACTGATACTAGAAAACGTTAATAGCCCCTGTTAGGCTGCATAAGTGCTCTTCGCAATGTATTTGGGCTTCAAGATGGCTATGAAAATTGTCAGTTGCTAAATGGGCCCCTTTCGGCCTTTCTCTGTTTCCATCATTCTATTTATCTGTCTCTTATCTTTGTCACATTTTCTCTACCCTCCTCCTCTTTTATCTCTCATTATCTATCTCTCTCTCTTTCTATTTTTCTTCCTTCAACTTCGTGTATGAGTGTCTCAGCATGCCACTTTTTATTCAAACTACCATAGGGTGGTAAACATTACCTAGAAACACTTTTTTTTCTGAAACCTATCTCAAAAAAACAGACAAAATTATGAACTTACGTTATTGCTAAATGTATTTTTTTATTCTTGTTTCTTTCCTTTTCTTTTTTTTCGATTAACAATGTATTTCTTTTCTATTTTTTTTTCTTTTTTTTCTTTTACTAACCCACGCTTTTTTTTTTTTCTTCCTGGACAGCAAGCGTGCATGTTGCCCGTCGAAGACATTGTCCTTCACCAATGGGAGAACAGGAAGCCTTCGCCTCTCCTCGCACTCCCGAGGCTCTCCGTTCTCTGCCCCAATCTGAGGGCCAATTACACCCTCACTATGAAAGGTCAGGAGCTACAAGTGTCACCTGTGAATGTGGCGGTATTCGAGTATCACCTGCGAATGTGGCGATATTCGAGTATCACCTGCGAATGTGGCGATATTCGAGTATCACCTGCGAATGGGGCGATATTCGAGTATCACCTGCGAATGTGGCGATATTCGAGTATCACCTGCGAATGGGGCGATATTCGAGTATCACCTGCGAATGTGGCGATATTCGAGTATCACCTGCGAATGTGGCGATATTCGAGTGTCACTTGTGAATAAGGCGTCATTCGAGTGTTACCAATAAGTGAGGCGTTATTTCCACGTCGCTAAAACTGATGTGAATGGTAGCCTCCGGATTTTTTTTCTTTTTTTTCTTTTTTTTTAGCTATACGTAAACATGCTTTCCTCACGTATGTTGTAATCAACTATTTTTTCTCTCTTCTTTTTATGCAACATCTTCCTCTTTAGGCTGAGATGTACAGTTCCTAATGTGAATAGCTCTGCGTGACCTGTTTATCTATCTATCCATTCATTCATTCATTCATTTCTCCAGTCCTCTCTCATCTAGCTTTATCCTTTTCTTCTACTTCCTCGGCCATCATCGGCATTTTCAGCCCCGCCAGTGCCACGGCATTGCAACCGCCTTTTCCCTCTGTTGCAGATCTCGACAGCGGTCCGCCCGAACTGGTCACCAAGTCGAACCAGCTGGTGATAACGCCGTCCAGCCCACTCGACCGCGAACGCCGAGACGATATCCTCACCTTCACCCTCACCTGCACGCTACAGGTGAGCGGGGGACAGCTAGCTCTGCAGTAGGGGCCTAGATTTACATTTTAAAAGTCTGAAGATTCTTACGATGAGGAATATGAAATTGAAATCATATTTTTCCTCCGTATTCTGTTTCACTTTGATGCTGTTAACGTGGATATGCTTCCCTTCGTATGTTCGTATAAGAGTCGAATTTTCCTTTCCAGCACACACACACATGTACACACACACACACACACACACACACACACACACACACACACATACACACACACAGATATATATAAATATATATATATATATATATATTATAGTATATATAATAAATATATTATATAGATAGATAATAGATAGATAGTTAGATATACAAATAATATACACTATATATATATATATATATATATATATATATATAATAT
>NW_028234427.1:5906803-5909303 GCF_977035675.1 Penaeus japonicus | reverse complement strand
TGATGATAATAAAAACAATGATAATATTAATGATAAAAAATATAATGATAATGGTAATAAGAGTAATAATGAAAATGATAACAATAATGATAATGATAGTAATAATGATAATTATAATGATAATGATAATCATCATAATTATAATGATAATGATAACAATGATAATAATAATGATGATAATAATAATAATAATAATGATAATAATGATAATGAAATGATGATAAAAGGATGACAATATCAATAACAATGCAAATGATAACGATGATAACAATGATAATGATAATGATGATGAGGATGGTGATAATTGTGTTCATGGTATTGGTGATAATGATAATAATTATATCATAAATATCGTTGATGATGATAAGTATAACATTGAAGATAATGATAAGGATGATAATGATGATGACATTAACAAAAATAATAACAACATTGATACATAGTAATGATGATAGAGATGATAATAGTAATGATAACATTACCATCAATAACAGTAATGAAAATGTTAGTAATAACACCTCTAATAACAATAATGATATTGATGATAATGAAATGAATAATTATAATAATCTTGATCAGGTTAATAGTAATGATAATAATGGTAATGATAATGATAATAATAACAATGATAATCTTAGTAGTTATAATGATAATAATGATAATGACAGTAATAATGATAATGATAAGGATAATGTTAATAAAAATATTTGTGATGCTAATGGGGATAATGATAATCATAAGAATTATAATAACAATGATTATGATACTAATAACAATATCGAAAACAATTATAAAGATAATGATGATAATAATAATAGTAATAACAACAACAGCAACAGTAACAACACTAATGGTAATTTTAGCACTAGTAGTAATGATTATTATAATCATAATGAGATTTATAATGACAATGACAATAATGATGATGAAGATGATTATGATTATGATAATGATGATAACAGTTACGATAATTATAACAGTGATGATAATCTAAACAACACAAAAAAAAAAATCCTGATAATATCATTAATGATAACGATAAGAACACTACTAATGATAACAACAACAAGCACAAATCACACCACAACAAAAACGACACAATAACAATAACACCAAAAACCAGCATGAAGAACAAACCAATACCTTCGAGATAACAACCCTGATTATAACAACAAAAACGACACAATAACAATAACACCAAAAACCAAAAACCAGCAAGAAGAACAAACCAATACATTCGAGATAACAACCCTGATTATAACAACAAAAACGACACAATAACGATAACACCAAAAAACCAGCAGGAAGAACAAACCAAAACCTTCGAGATAACAAACCTGATTATAACAACAAAAACGACACAATAACGATAACACCAAAAAAACAGCAAGAAGAACAAACCAAAACCTTCGAGATAACAACCCTGATTATAACCCCAATAACATTCCCGCCTCTTTTCCCTCTTCGCGCCTCGCAACAGACGCAAAACAAAGAAGTCGTGTCCTGCGCAGTCCACGAGTACAACTCCTCCTGCGAGCAATCCTGCGGCCTGGGTTCTATCGGCTCGTGCTCGTGGCGCCGCTACGAATCCGACGGCAACTACGTGAGCACGCACTTCGCCACCTGTTCGCCCAGCTTCGACACCTGTCCCGACGGCACGTGTGACGAGCTCGAGCAAATTCATCATCGGATCTGCCCTCAGGATTGCGTAGGTCAGTGGCAGGAGGAGTGGCTTTTGTTGATCATTGCAGAAGTGTGTCAATCACTTCTCGCGTGAGATGAGATGAAGTGCTCGTTCATACTTTTAACTAACTTTGTCACAGTGAACTTCTTATTAATTTTGTTTATCCACTTGATGTTATTTGTATTATCTTTATTAGTATGATCATTAGTATAAGTAGTATCACCATCATCATCTTTATCATTATTTTGTTTCTATCATTATTGTTTTCATTATTATTGTTATTATTATCATTGTTGCTATTATCATGTTTATTGTTGATGTCATTGTATCATCATTATTATAATTACCATTACTATTTCGATCACTATTATTATTGTTGTTACTGTCATCACTATCATCATAAGTATCATTATCGTTATCATTATTACCACTTTTATTAAAATCATAATTGTCATTATCATCTTCATCATTACCGATATTATCACCATTACCATTGCAATTATTATCATTATCGTTGTAATTTATCATCATCCTTGTTAATATTGTTATTATCATCAATGTTTTTTTCAATCGTTATCAATGTTACAGCTAGCAGGAGTAGTAACAGTTGTAGCAGTAGCAGAAGTATTTTTGTCATTGTTATGCTATTCATTTTTATGATAAAATATGCAATCATAATATTTACCATCCCCATGACTACAAATATTGAACAATGACATTTATATCAATCTTTAACCAAGCAACGAAAGAAGACAAACACACACACACACACACACACACAAACACACACACATACACACAAACACACACAAACAC
>NW_028234427.1:5891803-5894303 GCF_977035675.1 Penaeus japonicus | reverse complement strand
TATAATTTCTACTAACCTTTATAAAGACAAGAGCCAGCGTTGTTGTTGTACCTATAGCAGTAGCCTTGATAGTAACAGTAGCAAGATTAGTAGTAGTAATAGTAATGCTGGTAATAATAGTAATAGTAGTAATAGTAATGCTGGGTGTTGTAAGTACCACCTCTATTACCCTATTATTGTCGACTTCGCTATCAGTATTGTAAATATTATTGATATCGGTAGTTATTTTTACGATAATGATAATGATTATAATGATGATAATAATAACAAAATTACTGATAGCAACGAAAATAATGATAATAATAATAAAGATGATGATGATCATAATAATTATAATGATGATAATGGCAATAACAACAATACTATTAATGATGATAATGATAATAAGATAAATGATAATGATATAAATGATAACATTAGGTAAAGTAATGATATTTAATAATATCCTCAATGTTATCATTATTATTGTCATTATTGTTATTATCACTATTGTTGTTAGTATCATTGTCATATTTTGTCATTGTCCTCATAAATATCATTATCATCATTAATAGTAGCAGTAACAGTAGTAATAGTGGTACTGGTAATGATAGTAGTGCCATTATTATCATGATAATTATTATGACTATTACTATTACTATAATTATCATTGTTATTGTTATCATATACATTTTATGTTATCGTTCCCTTCAATAATGATACGAATATCACATTATATTTTTGATAATATATTTATTCTATTAATGGTTGTTCGATCTTTCTTTCCTTCTTTCAAAAGATTTTTCTTTTCCATTTTCTTTTTAATCTTGTTCTTAATGTATCGCCCGTAATAGTCAGTTCTACATAATGCTGTTTTATTTTTTATCAGAAAACCAAGTTAACCAAGTTCTCCTTCAATTAATATGTATGCTTACACCGTCTGTTTGATGTAGATTACTCTTATCCAAACTATCTAACTGACATTTAGTTCCTTCTGTCCACTCGAGTGTCTCTCTCTGAGTGTCTCTCTCTCTCTCTGAGTTTTCGTCTCTCTTGAACAGGGATTAAACTGTGTCTCCTTTTCGTGGTTTTGCTTAAACTATAAACCTTTTTCTTTCGCTTTCTTTCTCCCCTCCCCCCCTCTCTCTCTCTCTCTCTCTCTCTCTTTCAGATTTTCTCTCTCTTCTTGTTCCCGCTCCCACCTAAAAAAACAAAAAAAAAAAAAAGGAATTTCTCTCTTCTCCCCCCCTCTCTCTCTCTCTCTCTCTCTTTCAGATTTTCTCCCTCTACTTGTTCCCGCTCCCACCTAAAAAAAAAAAAAAAAAAAAAAAAAAATTTCTCTCTTCTCCCCCCCAAAAAAAAAAAAAAAGAGGAATTTCTCTCTTCTCCCCCCCCCCCCCCCCCCCCCCACCCCTCCCTCTCTCTCTTTCAGATTTTCTCTCTCTTCTTGTTCCCCCCCCCACCCAAAAAAAAAAAAAAAAAAAAAAAGGAATTTCTCTCTTCTCCCCCCCCCCCCCTCCTCTCTCTCTCTTTCAGATTTTCTCTCTGTTCTTGTTCCCGCTCCCACCTAATAAAAAAAAAGAGGAATTTCTCTCTTCTCCCCCCCGCCCCCCTCTCTCTCTCTCTTTCAGATTTTCTCTCTGTTCTTGTTCCCGCTCCCACCTAAAAAAAAAAAAAAAAAAAAAAAAAAAAATTATCTCTTCTCCCCCCCCCCCTCTCCCTCTCTTTCAGATTTTCTCCCTCTACTTGTTCCCGCTCCCACCTAAAAAAAAATAAATAAATAAATAAAAAAAAGAGGAATTTCTCTCATCTCCCCCCACAGACGTCGCGCAGGCTGTGGCCGAAAGCAGAAGAACGGCGGAATCTCCCTTGGCACCTTTCCGAGCGACGACAGATCATCCTCGTTGCCTTACAACCCACGAGATGAGACCCACGACTCCCTTGTGCATGGGATAGGCCTACGAAATTCTCCCAGGCCTGAGCATAATTTTGTTACGCCGATTAACTTGGCTGTGAGTGCATTCGTTGGTTCGTTTGTTGGTTTGGAGTGCGATCACTTCGTGTATACATCTGTGTCTGATTTTTGAGATTGTGTTTGTGGGGTTTGAGTGTGTGTGTGTGTGTGTGTATGTTTGTGGGTGAGTGCTTGTGCGTGTGTGTGTATGTGTGTGGATGTGCTGATGTGTGTGCGTGTGTATGTGTCACGACATGTATGCAATTTTTACATCATCATTTTTTAATGGTGTTTTTTATACTTTCACAACATATGTATCGATGGTTTTCGAATGCATGTAGAACATTAGCAAAGAACAGATGCCCCTAATTCCATCGTAGATGTACAATCATGAAGATTTAAGATAAGTGACAGGTGTAGCGTTTCCTCTCATGTGTATGGCATAACATCAATCATCATTTGTCCTTAATCACTTACTCCCCTTGACTTACTCATCTTTACTTACCAACCATCACTTGCCCCCCCCCCCTTACTCAGCATCACTTACTCATTATCACTCATTCATAC
>NW_028234427.1:5854303-5866803 GCF_977035675.1 Penaeus japonicus | reverse complement strand
TTGCATACAAAGTACAAAGGTTCCTTGTCTTTATGTCCAATGAGAATAATCTTCAACCAATGCGTTCTCTACGTCATGACATATGCGTCGGAAATTAGTAATTGCTCAGTGAAGAATTAACTTTTCTCAAAATACTGCTATTGCAATTCTTCACTAAATATGGAAATTCAGAGTCGAGGAGAGGCTTTTACACACACACAAAATTTTTTAAAAAATCCGAGTATTAGTGTTTAAAGAAACTTTTCATGGTCATTGCAGTCATTTGTGTTGCTGTCTTTTAGAATAGAGTTGCCTTTATGTGCTATCAAACTGAACTAAAAAAGAAAAGCATTAATTCAGTAGTAGCGGTTACAATAAAAAGAAAAAAAAACAAAAAAACACCACAAACGTGAGAAAATGTAGAAATAAAAAAAGAAATGCTATATCAGTCTTTATTATTTACAAGTACAATGCCATTGCAATGGAAAACAACTTACCGATAGACATTCTTTATATAAAACAATGCAAAATTATAACAAAAGAAACCGAGGCTTGACTTCCATGGCCTCAGGTAAGCAGGCACATATATATTTTTTGGCAATTTGACTTTTTTTCATTTTTTATACATAATTATAAAAAAATAATTCTTTATCCAATTCCATTACTTAAAGATATAGAAAGGAAATGTACACGTCAGCCACGCTCCCACTGGAACCTTGTGGCTCTCACCGTAACTATGCATTTAAGGTTTTTAACACAAGAAACTGTGATCGTCTTAAACCTACATGAGGTGAACGGTAGAGTAAAGCATATAAGACTTTGTTCACCGTGTTCTAAGCATGCATTACTGTACGTCGAACAGTACAACATGAACATACAGAGGTTGAATGTGAGAGGGATTTAGTCACCTTTGTACATGGGAGTAACTGTATATTTTCTTCAGGAATCACGTATTGAACTTTTCAATTGGAAAAAATTCGGAAGATTGCAAACTCCGGAAATTCTGAGAAATTTGGAAATCTTATATTTAAAGATTTTTTTGGCAATAAATGATCGATAAAGACCATAAGCATTGTTATTGTAACGTTTAAGTAGAAATTCTATATACACTTTGGCATGTTAAAGGGAATGCCATACATACATACATACATACATACATACATACATATATATATATACATATATGTATATATATATATATATATATATATATATATATATATATATATATATATATTCGAGACTTGTGGGAATAAAAAATATTGAAAAAGATGCGAGGATTAACTTTGATGGTATTTGCTAAGCGGTTTGCTTGTTAAAGAACATTTACATCATCAATGATAATAATAATTGTGTGTGTGTGTGTGTGTGTGTGTGTGTGTGTGTGTGTGTGTGTGTGTGTGTGTGTGTGTGTGTGTGTGTGTGTGTGTGTGAGTGAGTGAGTGAGTGAGTGAGTGAGTGAGTGAGTGAGTGAGTGAGTGAGTGAGTGAGTGAGTGAGTGAGTGAGTGAGTGAGTGAATGAGTGAGTGAACGAATAGATGAGTGAGGGAATAACTGAATAAATGAATAGATGAATGAATGAATGAATGAATGAATGAATGAATGGTATGCATGCATTTGTAAGATATTTTATATACATGTATACATCATATACTTCATAATACTGAAATCCCATTGCTCTTCGTAAAAGCCCACTCGTAATACAAGCCTACAGCAAAACTGTTACATACTGAAAATTTCATTTAAGTATCAATAGTAGAATCACATTTTTTTTAAAAGACAAAGAACTTTCTATCCTAATCCTAATGCAGTACCTTTGGTATTCTCACACAGGCCTATATCCTATGACAATAAAAATTTGGCACACTAGCACACTTGCTAAATTGAGATCAATGTAATATATTAATTAGAATTTATTGCATGCGTAATTGAAATCGCTGCAAATAGTTTAGTATTTTTTTCATGCTAGATAACTAATTTGCTCATTCATCTTCTACCTCTTTCCAACCGAGGGATAGAATCTTCTCGAATAAATGCAGGTGCTGAATCTGTCATTGCTGAGAGCAATATCAATGTAAGAACTGATTTGCTGCCTGACACCCTCTTACATAGACATCTAGGCTATTTAAGTTCCCTATTTACAAATATATCTATATACACGATCTGTAATACAAATTAGCACACAGATGATCTATAAATCGACTTGTTTCCTTCTTTGGTCTACAAAAAATATAATGGATAAATACAACCATGTTCTAACCAGAGTCCTACTTCCTAATATATATGTTGCTTGAAAATGACTAAAAAATCTTTAGAAGAATTTTTATATAGTAGTATATTGTTAAAATAAATTAGGCTGAGGTGGAAAGTACATACATAATCAAGGAATATACACTTCACAATTGTTAACTCAACATCTGAGTGTTTGTGTGTTATGGATATAAACTAAATGCGTTTGAAACTTTTTAAAAGAAACACATTATTGAGCAGTTTCGTTTTAGTGTTTTCTAGTAATACTAACCTGGATTTTTTCTTTAAATTCTATGTAACTCGAACACCAATGTTATACTATCATACACCTACTACTGTATAGAAGTGTTCAACAGGTTTGATACACAAGGCAGTGATACACTTGAACCACACAATTTCCATCATACACAAACAAGTACTTTACACAGTTGTCTGACCTGATATGTGCAATACAGTACATCTATAAAGTACAGTACAGAGCGAGTAACATCATCCTTCAACAGCTGATCACCCACGTCGACTCATGAGAAGTAACAAATGACATTCACTCTACTTGCATGTCGGATCCATTGTGTCTCAAGTCAGAGTTCACCAGGTTTATGGACGGCTCTGGTCATTATCCTTGAAGATTCAACAACAATTGCAAGATTGGTGTCACCGCTTTTCTTACTTGTACTTGCACGCCATTAAACTTACGGAGAACTCTTAACAATTTTTCCACGGGATTCTTAAACGTTGGTGTTGTACTCGGACTCACGAGGAACGTGTCGAAAACTACCTGAACTAAACCTGGGCGCGGGGCCTGACGAGACTCGGAGACTCGCCGACCGCCCGACGGGATGCCGCACGATGTTGGGGCCATAGATGCTATTGGAGTCGCCGAACTGGCCGTAGAGCTTCTGGCTGTTGGTGCGGCCGTATATATCTTGCATGGAACTTTGCTGGGGAACTCCCACTGGCATGGCGCCCTGGGGGATGGGCGGAAGCGGGATCTGGGGGGCCTGGGGCAGTCTGTGGGGCGAGTGCGGCCCGGGGGTCGTGCGCCCGTAAATGCCTTGCGTGCTGTGGGTGCTCACTCGGGAGCTCGAGCGGACGACTGGATTGGGCGCGTAGCCGCTGTGGTTTCTCTGGCCGTAGATGGGCTGCCCTGGGGAGAAGGCCGAGGCGGAGTGGGCGGGGATGGGCGAGTTGCTCGAACTGTTGCTGGCACTGCTGGCGTTGGCACTCCCACTCTGGTAGCCACTGGAGCCCGTGGACTGACAGCTGTTGAAATTGTTCTGGGCCTCTGCCAGCAAGTCTTCGTTGGTGTTCTTTTTCTTCGACTCTTGCTGCTGGTCTGTGAAGGACGTCAGGGATCGGGTTCCGTAGATGGGGTCGACGGGAGGCTTGATCTCCTGGGTCAGATTCCTCTGCCTGCGAATGACAACAGTGGCTTCCGCAGCAGGGTACAAGACCGAGCTCGGCACGGGTGACACTGTGCCGGCTGCGGATAGCAGGCCGCCGCCGGCAGTGTATCCGTAAGGGCTCCCTGGGGAAGAGCTGTGCGGCGGCCGCTGCATGGACATGGCCTTCGGTGGGGTCAGCACCTGGTTGGGGTCGGGTGGCAGCTGCGTCAGGTCGTCCACGCTGTTCGACCTGGAGGAGATCACAAGAAGTAAGTAAAATGTCATATCAACCTTTTCAGAAGCTCTTTTAAACCACGTTTATGATCTACTGATGATTGTATCACAATAACTAAGGTAATAAAGTAACAAAGGTTGCTTTTCCTTGCGACGTTCCCCAGTGAATGGTGAATTAGCCACAAACTCACCTGTTCTTCATCAAGTCAGTGGCTCCGGAGTGGACACCTGACTCCTCCGAGTTCTCCGGAGGAGTGTTGGAGGAGGAGGTGGAGACGGAGTCGCTGCGCTGAGACCGCTCCTCCTGCACCATTCCTGAGTCATTGCTCCTTGTGCTGCGTGGAGTGAGAGGGCCCTGGAAAATAAAGCATAATGTAAACACGGTACAATTCCAAATGGATCACAATATTTGCACAAAATGGAGCTTACGAAACTGACAGAAGATCAAATTTAAACTCGGCGCACCTGCGTGTCTAGTTGGTGCAGGGCGTGCGGGCTGCGCATCTGCAGGTGGTCAGCATCCTCATAATCTGGCACCGAGGAAACGTGAGGGGACTGCGAGGACAGGCGCTCCTCCATGGCGCGGCGGTAGGCCAAGATCTGCAAAATAACATTTATCAAATCGATGCATCTGGATAAAAGTATAGCATAATGATCACACAATATAAGAAGAACGACTTGCCCTTAATACACGTGGAAACCATAGAACATCATACCCTCAGACATTATTCCTATCTTATGGTTATACATAGCCCGCCTTCTGCACTAACCTGTTGCCTGTCAACGTATCTCGGATCTTCCTCCTGGCTTGTCTGCTGAGCCGCGTCCTCCGGCCCCTCCCTCAGGAGCGCGTAGTCGCCGGCCTCGTCCTCAGACTCCGAAAGGGCGGAGGCACGGCGGTACGTCGACTTCTGCGGCTTCGGCGACTTGTTGGCCCGGGCTTTCCTGTGGGAAGGGGTTGTTTTTCAAAGCTTTTTTTATGGGATGAGGTTCTTTTAGAACTTTTAATGTGAGGAAGGCGTTAGTTTAGAAGCTTCTCTGTGGGAAATGGGGTTGTTTAAGGAACATTCTAGTGAGGAAAGAGTTGTTTCAGCTTTGTCGTGGGTAGAGGGTAACTTCAGACGCTATATTGTGGGGCGTTAGTTGTTTTACAAAATTTGTATCATTTGGTAAAATTCTTGATCAAAACAGACATCGATCTGTGTTTCAACTGACCTCGGTGACGTCATGATTCCAGCCTCGTCGAAGGTGACCTTGGCCCGCGGCGACATGCTCTTGCCGGGGGCGGCGGGGGAGCGCGAGGGCTGCGTCGGCCTCAGCCAGTAGATCTCCTCTTGGTGGCCTCGAGACCGCTTGTCCTGATGAGTCTGGAAGGGGAGGCGGAGAAGGGGGTTAAAGTGAATGATAAAGTTAGCGGTGAACATCAGGGCACTAGTTCTAAAATCCTCATGTGTTGACGGAACCTTAAGAAATAAACTAACTCACTCACTCACTCACTCACTCTCACTCTCACTCTCACTCTCACTCTCACTCTCACTCTCACTCTCACTCTCACTCTCACTCTCACTCTCACTCACTCTCACTCACTCTCACTCACTCTCACTCACTCTCACTCTCACTCTCACTCTCACTCTCACTCTCACTTTCTCTCTTTCACTCTCACTATAAAATCATCTTCTCACCTTCTGAACAACACTCATGATGCTCTTCTTGGGTGTGGCATCCGTGATGGCATAGGCCTTCCCGGCGCCCACCACCAGGAGGGGCGTGTGGGCGTGGTTCTGTGGGTCGTTGGAGATCAGCTCGACGTCGTTCACGAGCTTGATGGAGCGAGCTGAGGCGACGCATGCCCGGGCTACCGTCACGCGCAGCTTGAACTCCCATTTAGACTGTTCGCATAAAGAAAGTAACACAAAGTTAACACACTTCATTAGACGTAAAGTAATTCTATTTGGCCTCTGTGAACTGAACGGAACACTGTGCCTAAGCCAAGCGTTATAACCCAGGAGCGAAAGTTGCGTCCTTACCTTGACAGTGAGCAGCAGCCACAGCACGATCCACAGGAACAGGTGCACGATGGTCCCAATGACGGCAGCCAGGACCACGGCGTCGAGGGAGCCCCTGTACACGAGCGAGAGGTCCCAGAGGAGCGGCCCGTGGGACAGGCCAAGGGCGACGAGGACCACGAGGGCTGCGCAGTGAGGGGCGTAAGGGCGTATCTGCTCGGGCTCGTTGTCGTACTGCGGGCGTGGATGGGGGATTAGATTGTTGTGACACGGTGTTGATGAAAATAACGGTACGGGTTACTGCCGTCATTAGCCATACGGTTAGGTTTAATACGGTTATGGCTGAGAATTATCATAATTATTGTGAGTGCTGATGTCACTAGGACACTGTCAATATTAGCCTGGCATTACCATCCACCGTTACTAAGGACACAGCTAAATAAATGTCAGCAAAATCCAAACCTTTTTTCCCCCTCTGTGATGGCTGACCTCCACCATGTAGTCCTAAATGAAAGGTACAGTTTTTCCCCTCGATAAAAAATGAGGTGAAAAAAGGTGAGGAAATAGGAAAGGAAAAATAGGCAGCCCAAACTAGTTAATCTTATCTGGTCACGTGGTTTAGTAACGTAACAGCTAACAACTAACCATAAACGATCAGGGTTTTTGGATGAAATAGGAAATAAAAGTATATGGGGAAATGAGGAGGAATGAAGAGAGGCAAATAAATGTAAAAGAGATACGGATTAGGAGAAGAAATAGCTACATATTGGGACTGAAAGAACTCTGGAAACGCAATGAGTCCTAAATGACCCCCCCCCAAAAAAAAAAAAAAAAAAAAAAAAGGAGAGAGAGAAAAAACATACGTAAAAAAAAAATCATTAAAAAAAATTAAAATAATAAAACAAACTCACCGTGATGTGGAAACGCTGCTTGCTCTTGACCAGGAAGTTGTTGAACCTCTGGTAGCCGTAGAAGTAGATGGCGGAGGATGACACGGTGACCACCATGACCGCCACCAGCATGAGCCCGACGGTGGCAGGCAGGTTGAGTAGGAAGCTCTCCGCCCCGTGAAGCTCCTTCTCATTTCCGCAGACGTGGAGCTTTGGGAGAAAGGGGCGAGTTGAGGCGATTCTTTGAATTATTTCGTGTTATTCTTTATACGTGGTTTCCTTCTTGTTAATAGGGAAATATTTGCTAGTGTGAAGAAATTCGTCAAAAAGGCACTCACCTTGTATAGGATTTTGAAGGCCGCAAGGGTGAGAATGGTGTGCACGCCGTTAACCACCAGCTGAAGGGAGAACAGGATGCCAAAGCCCTTGTTAGTGTGCCAGAACACAGACGGATACCTGGAGGAAGAGGGGCGAGGAGGTCAGAACGACAATCAAACATAACTAGGTCGGCCGTCTTTTTCCTTCTATGTCTTTTATTCTTCTATTTCTTCTTCTCTATATAGCTATACACATACATACATATACAACACACACACGCACACACATTTTCTTTCCTTCTTTTTCGTTTTTTCCCCCTTTCTTGCTCCCTCCCTTTCTTTTTCTTTTTAGTTCTCTGTCACGCACACACAAAGGCGCCTTTGAGGCCGAGCAGACCACTCACCTGATGGCGAAGACCAGCAGCGCGATGACGTAGTTGAGCAGCTCTGGCGAGAAGGGCTGCCACTCGCCGTCCTCCGGCAGGCGGGCGAAGGTCTCCTCCGCCAGCGCCTTGGGCAGTGCCTCCTCGACGCTGACGACGGGGCGCGTGGGCTCCGTGACGGGCGGCGGCGACGGCGAGTGCGGGCTCACCGTCACGTTGGCGCCCAGCACGGCCATGCGGTCGTTGTGCGGCACAAGGAAGTCCAGGTCAGTGCGCCATATTTCCTCTGCAAGGAAGGGGTTCGGTTAGCGATAAGGGAAAACGCAAAGCCTCAGTGAAAAACCACAGGAAGTCCAAAGGTTCCGTTGGGTTAGGAAGGCGAGATAACACAGGGAAAAGAGTAACATAACACACACACACACACACACACACACACACACACACACACACACACACACACACACACACACACACACACACACACAATGGTGCATAACAATTTCTCTAGGATGGCAGACGTTCCGTACAATCATTAACTTATACAAGCACACAAGCATAATTCTTGTAAAGTAAACAATATGCACCCTCTTGTATACAGTAGCCAAACAAAGTTAACAGGGTAAATATTGACGACTCTCCCTTCTCCCCCAGGATATTTGCCGGTAATAACAGGGTTCCTGGCACGACACCTCAATAACCGCTAATAACAACCCGTAATCATTTGATGGCAATTGTTAATCATCAATGCAATAAAACCGCGATCTCCCCCTTTTCCATGTGAGGAATTGGTCGAAGAATGAAAAAATATTAGAAATAAATTTGTCGAAATATCACTTTAATAAATAAAACAAGATAAAACAAGATGGTTTCTTCTCTTGTCTTGGTTGCGCGAAGAAGGCTAATTTTCGACCTTACATTCTGGCGAAGATGAAAGGATAGCCGGACTTCTCGTGGCCTCTCCCTTCTGTTGCGACTGCAAAAAGATCCTTTGGCCAGGAAGGCCAAGGGGAACGGAAGGATAAGGCGTGTTAAGACTTTCAACCCACAAGCGAAGACCAATACCAGGGACTTTAGCCTTGGGAGGAGGAGAGTGGAGGGAGTATGGTGGGAAGGGGAAGGGGAGGGGGAGGGGGAGGGTGTTTGCCTTCCTCACTTGCAGGGGAAAAGCCTTGCAAGGTCTGCTGCCCATGTGTGCGTGAATTACTAAGCTTCCGCGTACCAAGAATGATAACAGACAGAGGCGAGGAAGGAAGGAAAGGAACAGGGGAGAAAGGAGGAAGAGGAGGAAACGGAGGAGAAAGGAGGGAACGGAGGAGAAAGGAGAGGACGGAGGAGAAAGGAGAGGACGGAGGAGAAAGGAGGGGACGGAGGAGACAGGAGGTTAGAGGGGATTCAAGTTCCTTCCTAGGTGCTAGCAGAGGTAGGTGTCTCGCTTACATGCGGTCTGTCCCGACACTTAATTTGGGGATTCCGAGGCTGAACATCTGGATAGACAAACTCAACTTCCTCTTCCCTGTCACGTCGACCAAACATAAAAATCTATTCTGGGTTCATCCAGCGCATAAAGGCGAAGTCATTACGAACCAATCAAGTTCTTCAAAGTCAACCTCCTCTTCCAGGTTATTTGGTCATTAAGGCTGAGTCAGCGTCAGTAAACATCAGCCGCGAGGCCGATCGAGGAGCAGGTAAGTCGTCCTTGGCTTTTCACCTCGGGTCTCTCTCGGGTGGGGAGGACCTCGGGGGTTTACGCAAGGCGAGGCAATCTGATGCCAAAAAAGTCCAGACTCTTCATTTCGGTTCGAAAAAGAAACCTTACTTTTACACTAAATGAAACGGAGGCAAATTACGCAATATATACTTGTTGATATGTAGTCCATCTTCTTTTGAAATGGTACAATTGATATTTATGTAAATTCTTACTACTTCCTTAGAAGTCTAATTATTAATTTTACTTTACAGTATATCTTCTAGAATTCCATGGTTGGTCATATTTCAAGAGGCTGGTAGGTACGGCTGGTGAAGTCGGTATAAAAAGCAACCTCTTCCGACCAAGAGAAAACGGAAAAAAAAACAAAAAAAAACGCTATAAAAAAAAAAAAACGCTATGTAAACTATCGAAGACCTCTAAGCTTAAGTCTCAACGGGCGTCTTGCATAAATCTAGAATTTTCGTTTAACTTTCCTGGGAATATTCTGGGTCTTTAAAGGCAAGAGAACCGACGGCAAAAACGTGAATCTGATAACGGAGTCCAAGAGGTTCCTATAACGGAGCTTTGAAACTCGTTGAGAGCTTATAGCAATGGTCACAGAGGCAGCCGGAACGAGGCAGGTCCATCATTGACGCCCCCCCCCCCGTCCGCAGCTGCAGTGCCCCTCAGCAGAAGCAACAGCAGACAGTGGACGAGAGACCCGGACGCTCCGCAGTGTAAAGACATTCATCGCAATGCAGTCGAAGGTACTTGGGCCCACTATTGGCGATTCCTCAGCCGGATTTGACCAATAAAAATCAAAGCGTTGAAGCCAGGTGGGACTCTGATTGGCCAATCATTCGCAGTATTGGCCAATAACCAGTGGGAATTGGTATCGGAAGTGGCTTTACTTGGTGAAGTGGCCCGGCCTAAGGTACCAATGCACTACTTGCCAAGACAGCTGGTGCATAAAACGAACCCCTTGTTCATTTCGCTTTTTGTTATCTACCAGTTCTCACTCTCTCCATACCCCTCACTAGTTCTCGAGTCCCATAAAATCACCGGTTCTATGCAATAAATAAGTAAATAAATAAATAAATAAATAAATAATTAAAGGGCCTCCCTTCGTGCTCTATGATTTGCAGGTTCATCTCGCAGTCAATACTTCGATTAATCACGGAAGAGGAAATTGCATTTCTCTCTCTTTTTGTGCTTTGAATAATGGAACGGAGGCTGGGAGCTGTTCTGCTTGGGGGAGAGACAGAGGAAAGGACTGGAGGAATGAGTGAGGGAGTTGGAAAAAGCGGGAATGGAGGGAAAAAGGAAAAAGCGGGAATGGAGGGAAAAAGGAAAAAGCGGGAAGTTCGAAAATCGTGGAGAGTTAAGCAAAGGATACATATGCGCAAAAAAAAAGTACAGGAGATAAAGCTCATTACCACTTCGCATTTTCCACAGCAATATAAAAAACATACGAATGTAATTGGTGCTGGAGCCTCTACACTAAACTCTGTACAGTGTCAGTTTGTCGAGGTACTTAGCAACGCGGTTTACACAGTAGTACAACCTTCCCTCTCCCTGTCCTTCCTTGTTGGATGGGGATGGGGAGGGGGGGGGGGCTTCCATTGATCGTTATCCCCCTACTCTCCCTCTCACTCTCCCCCCCCCCCCTCCATCTCCCTCTTCTACGCGCTGCAGTACTCTTCCTTTCCCTTTTCTTCGCTTTCATACTATTCATGCATACATTTCTTAACTTTGCATTCTAATCTATTTCTACGTTATCCTCCATTTCCCTTCTCCCATCTGCAGTTTGAATATTTCTCTTTCCCGAACCATCCGGCCGTTTTAGTATTCCAGAACCCTAAACTGTGGAGGGTCAGAAACCTGGCGCTTGTTTCAAAGTTTAATTTGAACTCCCACTATTCTCCCTATTCTCCCTCATACACTGTGCGATTCGCTTTCATCGCCCATCCCTCTACTCCCCTTCCTCAAAATTCCCTTTCTCGATTTAAACATCTCTCTCTCTCTCTCTCTCTCTCTCTCTCTCTCTCTCTCTCTCTCTCTCTCTCTCTCTCTCTGTATATATATAATATATATACATATATATGATATATATAGTGTATATATATATATATATATATATATATATATATATATATATATATATATATATATATATCACTTTTCAAAGAAGATGTATCAGTTAATTTTCACTTCTGCCATATATACATCAAGTGAAAGCAAAATTTATTCATAGAAAACAGTTTACGAGGGATAACTATTGCTTCTTTCAAAGATCAGCTCCTGTACTATGATAGTGTGGCTGTAATGGTAAATCCTTTCCTCTGTTTTCTTCATCCTTTCCCGCCACTCCCCTCCCTCCCTCCCTCCCTCCCTCCCTCCCTCCCTCCCTCCCTCCCTCCCTCCCTCCCTCCCCTCCCTCCCTCCCTCCCTTCCTCCCTCCCTCCCTCCCTCCCTTTTCCTATCCAAAGAAATTATTCTGATTGAAGACTGGTCTCTGTTGGGTCACTGCCGAAAGGTCTGTGACACCCAATCAATGAAAAGCATTCTGCTCTGTAATTGGGTGCTTTCATTCACCAATCCGAAGAGGCTCGAACGAGTTTAGGATATTGTGTCTTGTTGTTCCTTTACTCAGTACTTTCATCACAATATAGTGTTACATTTCTTAAAATTGGTTATTACAGAATTTATTTTGTTTGTTTTTGGTGTTTACGGTACTCAGGCACCATAGTTTGGAGTGATCGATTGTCAAGTGACAGTTTCATTATTGGCTCCCTAATGGGGTGATTTTTCTCCATCCGCTTCACATAAAGACCATTCACTGTTCATTCACTGTTGAGTTTCGAATCAAACTCTTGATACTAAATTTTACCAAATGATCAAATAACTCAACAGTCTGTTTCTAACATTACCGACCCATTTTCATTGCACTTGAATAATAAATACCGCAAGCTAGTTCACGGACATTAATTCTCCCAAATCGGTTTCGTTCCTCTTGGCGCAGGAGGTGTAGGAGGCACCCTGTCCCATAAGCCCGCCCGTTCCTCGGCCCATCCCGCCGCCGTTTGTCTCGAGGGCGTGTGGGCGGCGTCTTTCGAGACCTAATATAGACCCGGGTGTAAGTCACGTCGCGCCGGCCTCTGTTCGGCGGAAGGGGAGACGGACACCGAGGGGAACTTGCCACATAAATCACCCCGTCGCGTCGGTCCGTTTCCGACGCGACTTTCGGTGGCGTTCGTTCGCTCGCTCGCTCGCGTCGTCCCGCTTTGAGTCGCAGGGGACGAGATAGTTAGAACTGAATTAGGGTTGACGGCGGAACTAATTCCATCTAATTAAGGAGAAACTAACTAC
>NW_028234427.1:5819303-5841803 GCF_977035675.1 Penaeus japonicus | reverse complement strand
GTGTCTTTCCATTCAAAGAACCCGCGCCCTTCGCATCCCCCTCCCCTGTCAATAACCCCCCCCCCCACCCACTACCATTTAAATAACCTCGAGCTGTCTACGACAAAGAGGATGTAGTAATTTGGAGCTGTTGAATGCATCGGAGTCCAAAGTGCATTGGTGATGGACGGGGGTTGTATCGGGGTATTCGTGGGGGAGGGGGTGGGAGGGGAGGGGGTGATGGGGGAGCAGGTAGTAGTTGGAAAGGGTAGAAGGGAAAATCGGAGCACATGAGAAGAGGGTTAAAAGTAAATGGGGAATGCAGAGTGCGAGATCAAATGTTGGCAACTTGCAGACACCCCGAAACGTCAGCGTCACCACAACTATCAGGAAACACTCACCCCTGGGGAGGAATCCGGCGGAGATAAGAGTAGCGTCCATCAGCGTCCGGGGAAGGAGGAGGCAGAAGGCGGCCACCAGGTGAAGAAACGGCGCTGTCGGCACTCCGTGTAACCACAAGTTCCTGTCGGCGAGATAACAAGGGAATTTAATCATCACTAGTTTAGAAGCAATTGAAGGCCATGTACAAACATAAATAATAATCATATTCCTTAACACAAGTTGTAACATATCGTTTGTAATTTGTGTTAAAATCATACCGCAACTGATGGACCGAAAATAGGTTAACCAGCAAGTGAGGAGCAAGAAAGTATAAATATCTACGTGCATTAGTCTTTATCGTTAGTGAAACGCGAGGCTAAAAGGTCATACTCTCAAAATAGCATCGTCGCATGCAATGGTTTCTAAATTAAACGAAATATCTCATACATCTCCACACCTAACCGCGGCAAACAAAACAAGCAGAACATATATAGCCTGAAATCACACAAACGCACGTAAAATATGCAAACTATAAAAGGAAAATATTTAACCCGCACGCGAATGCCCGCGTCGGACATTCAATATCCCCGGTGTTTGTTCCTTTACGCTAAGCTATCAGCTCTCAGCTATGTCAACCATTTCCTCTTGGCATCTAAACGAACATTCTTCTTTTTTTCTGGGAATATTTTCATGCAGAAGGAGAAGACGGGGATGTCCCAAGTCATTTGTAAAATAAAACGCTTTCCCAGTGACCACTTGACCGAATTTGACACTGCATTTTCCGGCTAAATCTTGGTGCGCCACTCGGATTGCTTTGACCAATATGCATGAAACTCAATAACATATAACAACTTATTATTATAATTATTAATAATAAATAATGCTTTAGCGTCGTTTAGCGATCAATTGGAGTAAAGCTTGTATACCGCTATGATGCCTTTTGGCGACCAACAAGAATAAAGATTACATCCCGCTTCGGCGACCTTCACAATACGCCAATTGCGTTTATACTTCGATGAGTCTTAAGGAGGCTCATTTAGCCCAGCTAATAAAACTTTCGAAAAAAAAATAACGTTCCTCTGACGAAGAAATTACGCTTTCTAACTAATAATAAAAAGTTTTCGTCACTCTGTGCGTTCCTTTAAGCTGAACTCTTAGAACTTGTGCTAGAAAGTTAGGAGAAGACTGCGCTTGACGAGGAGGTATTGAATTCACCGCTCGCTCGTTCAACCAACTTCATTAAACCGAAACGGGATAAAAAAAACAGTAATGCAGAGTAAACACACATGCGTATCCCCCTCTCTCTCTTTCTCTATCTCTCTATCTCTCTATCTCTCTATCTCTCTATCTCTCTATCTCTCTATCTCTCTATCTCTCTATCTCTCTATCTCTCTATCTCTCTCTCTCTCTCTCTCTCTCTCTCTCTCTCTCTCTCTCTCTCTCTCTCTCTCTCTCTCTCTCTCTCTCTCTCTCTATCTCTTTATCTATCTATCTATCTATCTCTCTCTCTCTCTCTCTATCTATCTATCTCTATCTCTCTCTCTCTCCTACTACTACTACTTACCTAACGACTCCTTTGGCCGCCTCCAGAACCGGCGGCGGATCCCTACTGCAAGTGGAGAGGGACGCCCCGAGCTTGAATCCGTCGTTTCCAAGGTTGCCCACCTTCAGGACTGACGTCACGAGGAAAAAGGGCAGCAGCACCACGGACGCGCCCACCAGCCCGACGTAGGCGTTGAGCTCGACGAAGGGCGGGTCTGGTGAGGCATTGGAGAAGAAGTCAAGTGTTAATCAGCTGCTTGTGGTTAGGATTTTTTTTCATATTTGGGCTTATTATTTCATTTTCAGGTGGCTGCTGAATAGTATACACAAAGTGCAATGCATATTCACAATATAGATAATATGAAATCAATAGACCCTATGCGTAATGAAAAAAAAAATGAATAACAGCAATGTACCAAATAACAATATCAGTGCAATAGGACCCTAAAACGATTGCAAATTAGCACTAAGAGTCATTAGAGTTCGAACATATTGCTTCGTCATGAACACTCAACAGGGACATCAATCAGAATGCTAATACACTTTGGTTAATTAGAAGAGCATTGCAGATTCGCTTCACCATAAGCCGCTATGCAATCCCTATATTGTCGATTTCTTTTGTTTTGATATTTAGATAAACACAATTCGTACAAAACTATACAATCGCTGGTCCTAGTTTCCCACAGTGACAGCAGTAGATGGAAAGCAAAACAGGCGATCAGGGAAAATGCAAACGTTATTCTATTCAATTTTAATTAAGCTATATGAATACTTAGGGGGACTTTCCGTTTTTAAAATAATTCTCACTATTACGATGTGCTACCTTTTAGTATCTTCGAATATTTTTTTTTTTAAGAATTATCAATCTTCTCATCTTTAGTTATGAATCTGATACAATCTATTTTATTGAAGGAACTAAAGATTTTTTTCATTTTAGATATGATGTGATCCTACCCACTAATCATCCCAACTGATTTACATACCTCGAGGCCAGGGCAGGGACGCGTACAGCAGGAACCGCTTCACGCCGTTGTACACCAAGTAGCTCATGAAGCCGAGGCTCACCAGGCAATACCAGATGGACCACACGCTGTTCAGGTGGTACTGGGAGCAGCATGGCTTCGACTTGGGTTTCACCGGCGACGTCTTGCCGTTGCTGAGGTTGTAGCTATCGCCGTTGCTTTTCCGGCTGACGCTCGACGGGTTGCGCTTTACCTTGGCTGAAGTCGGGGTCGAGTGTTCGGACGATGTGGCCGGCATTGTGGATCGTGACATAGTTTGTGACTGGAAAAGAGAAGCTCTTGTTAGAGGATAAAAAAAAAGAAAAACAGTAGCATGTGTGTGAACAGCAACCGACAAGTCAATTTATAGCCTCTAATGACACGAGAAGCACCAAATCCCACAAAGGATTGCCGTCCGGATGAGGTGCCTGCTAAAAGCGACACAGGCTGAGAAGCATTAGACCAAGAGCAAACATAATAATCATAATAATCCGAGCCAAAGGACCTCAACCATTCTCCCACGCCATTCTACCTGTTAAATTCTACGGACGCGACCACCCACATTCCGCGACGTGCGCGCAGGGCCAGCAACGGCACCGTCGACGAGAACAACCGATAATAGCGAGCGACCAGCAAGGGAGAGAGTTAATATGTTGGCAAGGGATTAAGGGCTTACCGATGCAGATCATGGCTTTATCCGGAGGGAGGCTCCGCGAAGGGGAATCCCCGCTGGTGTGGCTATTTATGCTGTCATTGTAAGCGACCGCATAGCCGATGTAATTCCTATTAATACTTTGTACTTACCAACTTGTTGAACTTGTTGCTCCCCTTTTTAAAAATGTTTTTGTACCCAGCGATATATTGTCCTTTTTAATGGACTTTGCCACTATTGGATTTTGTTTTGTAAAAATAAGAGTAGTTTCTTTTAAACAACTCCCCTGTTATTTGTCTTATGGTGAATAAATAAAAAGATGGCAGTGAATGAATTCCTTTGATTTTACTGAACTCATAATATATGTACTGTCTATATGAGGAAAAGTTTTTATAATCTTGATATAAACAATATACAATTTCTTCCCATTTCGAAGTTGCTATTAAGGCATTCTATTTTTTTTTTTTTTCAGATGAATAAAACTGTCGAAAGGACAGAAAAATCACAAACATACAATACCAGCCATTTCTTTTCCAACTAAAATTTAACACCGAGAAAAGTTTCTTATCGCTAAAAAAAAGTTCATCGAATACTTTTCTTTTATCTGCCAAAGACGTTACTTTTTTCTTTTTGTTTCTCTACTTCTTTCTTTACTGTCCACCATATCCTGTCTGTGGCGCTGGGACCTCCACCTTACAACATTATAATGTCGTCCACCACTTTTTCTATTAAAAAAAAAAACATAGCATTAACATATATAACTTTTTACTCAATCAACAAAATATATAATGGAATACGCCTTACCTCTCTTCGAAACTATCCCTCACGAAATGGCAGTCTCCTTTACCCCCCCCACCCCACCCCATTTACTCCCTTCCCACTCCATCATGCAAGGGCAGCCCTCCCTCCCTCCGCCCACACCCAAACCTCCCCCTCCCCCCTCTCCCCTCCCCCCTCTCCCCTCCCGCACTCCTCCCTCCATTTTGTCTCTCTCTCTCTCTTTCTCTCTCTGTCTCTGTCTCTCTCTCTCTCTCTCTCTCTCTCTCTCTCTCAAACCTCCCCCTCCCCCCTCTCCCCTCTCCCCTCCCGCACTCCTCCCTCCATTTTGAGAGTCGGTGCCATGTTGTTGCTTCTTCCACTCCCTCCCCCTCCACCCCCTCTCCCCCTTCCTCTTCTCGGATGCGCCTGCCCAATGAAACAAACACGGAGCTCCATGTGGGGCCGACGCTCGCCCTTTCGCACGGATGCGCTCAAAGATATCGTGTTACATAACCGCAGAGATTTATTGCGAATGCTGTCACCTCTTCTCCAATTTCTATGCTGAAGGAGTCATATATATTCAAACGTAACGATAATGAACGAGCCTGTGAGAAACACACACACACACACACACACACACACACACACACACACACACACACACACACACACACACACACACACACACACACACACACACACTTACACTTTATCTGTAATTTTTCCCCACTTAATCCTTTTTAATCATTCGAATGGGCAACCATCCATGAAACCCAGCCCGCAACCCTTTTATAATTAAAGTAGCATCTGACCGCATCTGCGCCCATCTAATTACCTATAATAAAAATGGCAGCTGTGTAGGAGGCCAATGCATTTGAGGGGAAGCCGAGCAATGGTCCGGATACGTGGCTCAGTGGGTCCGCGTTTGCCCATCAGTACAGTACGGAGGTCGTGCGTTCGTATTCTTCAGCCGGACTACGGTTGGTGTTAGGAAGGACATCTGCCCATGCAGGGGGAGGCACTGCTTGTACCAAAGGACGCCTTAGTTCTGAACACAGGGAGTCCCGTAGGCTGAATCGGACCCGAGTTTGGGGATGAGGGGATTGAGGGCAGTGGTGGCAGAAGATCTGGGTGGAGTGAGGTGTAATGAGGGATCTACGGGTGAGTGAGCTTGGGTATGCATGCCTCTGCTGGCTGGTTTAATAAGCAGTTATGGCGGGGGACAGATGCAGGTGAGTGAGAGGGCAAAAAATCTCCCTTCCTTTGTCGTTTAACTCTTCTTTTCCCTCATAGTCCTCTTTTTCCTCATTTCCTCCTCCTCCTCCTCCCCTCCTCCTTCTTCTTCCTTATCCTCCTCCCCTCCTCCTTCTTCTTCTTCCTCTTCCTCCTCCCCCTCTTCCACCAACACTTCCATCCCTTCCCGCCCCTTCTCACACCTCAATCCCCTCCTCCCGCTTCTCTCGATCTCTCGCCCTTCCACTTACGGAACATCAAGACATCCGGTTGTTCTAACTATCAGCACTCCATTGCAGGAATCGCCTCGTCCGGATGTAGCCTATTTGTCCATCACTTGCCCGAAGCCAAAGTCGAAGACGGCGCTAAAACTGGTCGGATATCTTTTGTTTTCCCAGTGACAAAAGAAGAGCAAAAAAGTCCTCGTGTCCTCAGTGCCATGGCTATTAGAATCATAGTTCCTTTCAGAAATGCGTAAAAAAAAATCAACGTGCTACTGCGTTACATCGATTGACCTCTACGGCGTTTATCATTTAACATTACTTTCAAGAGACAAAAAAAGGAAAAAAATCATACTTATAAAAATGAGATAATAACTGCGAACCTCCTGCATTCGGCTTGACCTCAGTGGCATAGCCTTGCAACATCCGGCCTCACTCGTACGCCAGACGGTGCAACAACGACCTTCCTGTCCCTTGCGTCTGAAGTAGCGTGTTGCCAAGCTATTACTCTGCCCTCATCCCTTTTATTTTTACACATCACTCTTCTTTTTTATGTTTCACATACGATACTACCGATATTTAGTGACCTTAAAACACACAGACATAATTTCCAACAAGCAAGCGTGTGGTAGTTTCCGGCCATTGGAATATGAACGTACAAATTATACTGTCCAATTTAGCCTTATTATGACGGTGGTCGATGTTCTGCATGTATTAGTGAAAGGCGGGGCATAACTGCGGAATACAATACTCACATGTATCCGTACAGTTTTAAATGTAGAATCACCAAAGAGGCTGAATTCAGTATTTCTCTCTCTCTCTCTCTCTCTCTCTCTCTCTCTCTCTCTCTCTCTCTCTCTCTCTCTCTCTCTCTCTCTCTCTCTCTCTCTCTCTCTCTCTCTCTCTCTCTCTCTCTCTCTCTCTCTCTCTCTCCTTTACACACTCTGTACTACTACCTGCCTCAACTCGCCCCCCTCCCCTCCACCAACCTTGACCTGCAACCCACCCCCTTCCTCCCACCTCGTGATCATCTCCGAAATAAGCGATTTTCCCATGCGGGTCCGACCTGCTACTCGTCCTCCACCTTCACACGTTGGTGACCTCTGACCTGTACACCCGCTTCCCACTGGAATCGGCAGGTTGGGGAGAGGAAACGGTAGAGAAGGGGTAGATAGAGTAAGAAAAGGAAGGGCAAAGGGAGAGGTAAAGAGAGGGAGGGAGGGAGGGAGGTAGAGGAGAAGAGAGAGAGGGACAGGAGGAGAGGTGGATGGAGGTAGGAAGGGGGAAAGGAAGGTAGGGGAGAGAAAGGAAAGGAGGGGGAGGGGGAACAGATGGTGAGAAGGAGGGAGAGGGGGAGAGAGAGGGGGAGGAAAGAAGAAGGAGAGAGAGGGGGGGAGGAAAGGAAAGAAGAAGGAGAGAAGAGGGGCGAAGCAAAGAGAGAGAGGAGGCAGCAGAAGAGAGTGGGAGAGAGAGAAAGATGAAGGGAGGAGTCAGAGGGGAAGATAAGGAAAGAATGTAGGATTACAGAAATACAAGAATGTTAACAGACAAAGATAATGAAACAGTCGAGTGCATACAACCGAAAATATTCCGACGCGAAGGGAGAAAGAGGGACACAAGAGAGGGAGGAGGAGGGCGGTGGGCGAAGGCTCGGGTTACCCCCTTTGAACCTAGGGTTACATCCTAAATTTACCGCAGTTACTCCTCGTTCCGCAAATTCAGAACAGAGCGCTTCGCTTCGCATTCGCTCGACAACGAAGTCTGCCAATACATAATTTTAATTACTCTTCTATTTGGCGCAAAGTATCTCTTTTTTTTTGGGAGAGACAAAATCTACACGAGTCGTCATGGGTATAGTTTCTATGGTTTTCGTTTACCTTTGTTTCATAATACTGTTTTCAGAGCTGGGTATATAGTCCGATTTTATTTCATTTTATTTTTTCTTTAGGCTGGTGGAATGATTTTAATCTCTTTTTGATTCCATGGCAGATATATATTCTACCAGCGAGTATCTATTGTATTCTATTTGACGAGCGAGTCCCCGGAAATGGTTTCCCGTGAAATAAAAAAAACAAATATTCCATACAGAAGCTCTTTCATTGTTGACAAGTCTTATATAACCCAATACAGAAGGACGCGCACAAAAAGAGCAGCCATGTGCGTATTGATATTGGCTTACACAGGCCCCACTCACTTCTCGCTTGGGCATCCCTCGGGACCCATCGACCAGGTGTCGAGAGGTAAACGAGGCGGGGAGGCATGGGCGGAAATCCCCTTCTAAAAGACAGCAATGTCGCCCAATGTTACCTTGGAAGACCCTCAGAGCGAGATCGCCCCGCCCCCCCCACCACCACCAAAAAAAAAAAGAAATATGGCGACACGTTTCCCGCTATTTCGTAAATTCCCTTTATCTAATTTATTTATTATTTTGTTTTTGTGTCTGTATTTTGAGAAGTTGTTATCACAACTCTTATCAAGATTCTTTGATATCTTTATGACGTTACGATATCTTAAAAGAAATTATTATCTACAAGTATGCAGTTATCAGACAAAAAGGCAATCCTGTAAAGTGAATTTCCTGTCAAATATAAATTACATTTCGTTGTTGTTTTTTTATTAGAAAAAAAATAGAAAAGAAAATATTAGAAATGCTACCAGAACTTCTTAGCCTTAATTGCAAAAGTACACATAGATTGTCACCACACTTGGGCCACAGCAACGAGTAAAAAAGAAAATGAGTTTGACCCGAAGTTTTCTCCTCCAGGCGCCAACTATGCTGTTCTGTAATTTAACTCCTTTTCTTCATCAAATTACCTGTCACCTCCCCCCCCACACCCCCCACCCCACACACCCCACCCCACACCACCACCGCCTCATCACCACCGACGTCTGCCGCTAAAATATATTAAAATGATTCCTTGTGGACATCACTGCACAGGCGAGGTTGAATCCGACACGGCAAAGAGGGGGAGGGGGGGGTAGGAAGGGGGAGAAGCCATGACATCGTCCTCCGATCGTCATAAAGGTCAGATTTACGATGCTAACTTATCACGTTGTAGTCCTTACGATGTGTCTCACAAAAGTCCTTTTTATGTTCTGTCCTCAAAGACACACGTCTCCGTTTTCTTCTTGTCAAGATTTGAAGGGATACTGTGTCATTTTTTGTATCAGGTTAATTGGGCTCACTTTGTCCTTGCGAGATAGCAGAGTGCTAAAGGGAAAGGCAATACCGCGGCAGAGGGAATCGACGCGGTAAAGTTTTCATGATTATTGTGCATGGGAGATTTTAAAAGCAAAATTATGAAAAAAAAAAAAAATAGTGAACAAAGGGACTTATCAGGAGGCCATACCACAAGACTGATTTTGCGAGGGAGAAAATAAACAAGACAAGCACGGCGGGAAAAGAAAATAACTTAAGGCCAGCTGGGAACACATATCCCCACAAGCACGTCTAAGAGATTAATGTACAGTACTGCTATGCGTAACAGATATGTTTGGGTGGTGGAAGGAAAGCAAGAATAAAAATTGAGAAAAAGAAAGAGAGAGAACGAAAGAGAGAACGAGAGAGAGAGAGAGAGAGAGAGAGAGAGAGAGAGAGAGAGAGAGAGAGAGAGAGAGAGAGAGAGAGAGAGAGAGAGAGAGAGAGAGAGAGAGAGAGAGAGAGAGAAAGAGAAAGAGAAAGAGAAAGAGAAAGAGAAAGAGAGAGAGAAAGTGAGAGAGAGAGAGAGCGAGAGCGAGAGCGAGAGTGAGCGAGAGCGAGAGCGAGAGAGAGAGAGAGAGAAAGAGAAAGAGAGAGAGAGCCTGAATGCCACGCTTAATAGACAGATGACGTCGCAAAGCAACAGCCGATGCATCACACGAAGCCAATTCCCGGTCGCGATGAGTTCAGATAACGCATCGCCGTAATCGATCACCGCATCCCATTCGCGAGCACATGTTTCGGCAGAAGCAATTACACCACACGCGCATGCATAACCTCGCCAGCATCTCTAGTGTTACTGAACAAATCCATTGAGACAATCGGGGCTCAGAAACACACTAGCCGCTGACAAGCAAGTGACTGATGTACACGGAACTGAAGCAGCTTTTGTTTTGCCGTTCGACTTTGAAGTTCTTACTCTTTGCCGTTCGACTTTGAAGTTCTTACGTCACATAAATTGTATGAATCACTTCTCCCTATCCTTCAAGGAAAATTAATATCAATACCCTTTCTCTCAAGGAAAATTAATATTAATACCCTTTCTCTCAAGGAAAATTAATATCAATACCCTTTCTCTCAAAAGGAGACTGAGATGAAGCAGTGTGGTGTGCGTGTTCAACACTCTTCAAACAGAAAAATGAACTAAAGCAAAGAATTAATAAATTAAACCTGAGTAATAATGACAAAATGCATAATATAAATAGCAATATGATATCCGGGACGCCCATTTATCTCAACAAACAAAGGAAGCAACAAGGCAGTTTCCTTGCTACACTTTGGAGTGAGTCACTAATAGTGCATTCATGTGTATGTGTGTTTCGAGACCATCCATGTTTGCCATGCAGTTAATGACAAAATAGAGAACTAGAACTATTGAAACTATAATTATTGCAGAGGAAAATCATGAAACCTAATATACTTGTTTAAGATTTAAAAAAAAAGAGAGAATAAAGATTTTTAAGGACGTGCAAACACCTATTTGTTCCTTGATGACTCGGTCTGAACTCTGCTCGCGAGGTCCGGAAACGTACAGGAGCAAAAACAGCACTCAGCAGGACTTTCTCTTTGACACAGTTCCATGCCCTGGCGATTATGTATCTCGAGTATAGAAAAAAATGAATGAACTTTTAGATTCATTACGTATTTACACCTACACACTAACAACCACCCATACGCATACGCACGGGCTCTCTCTCTCTCTCTCTCTCTCACACACACACACACACACACACACACACACACACACACACACACACACACACACACACACACACACACACACACACACACACACACACACACACACACACACACACACACACACACACACACACATACACACATACACATACACACTCGCACACTCTTTCAAGGGCGTGAACATGGTCAATATTTGCAGTGAGATGACGTCATGACTTAAGAGAATGACATCATTATACTTAATCTGGACACTTGCCAGTTCCTACATCGGATAGAGAACAAGGGAGAGAGAGACTGACAAGGAGAGAGAGCGAGAAAGAGAGAGCGAGAGAGAGCGAGAAAGAGAGAGAGAGAGCTAGAGAGAGAGAGCTAGAGAGAGAGAGAGAGAGAGAGAGAGAGAGAGAGAGAGAGAGAGAGAGAGAGAGAGAGAGAGAGAGAGAGAGAGAGAGAGAGAGAGAGAGAGAGAGAGAGGGCGAGAGAGAGAGAGTGGGCGACAGATAGAGAGAGGGCGAGAGAGATAGAGAGAGAGTGCAAGAAAAAGAGATGTATGGAGAATAAAAAATAAGAAAAGATAAGAAAAGAGAAGAAAAAAGGAAAAAGGAATAACACTCACCAGTTTCGTCTAATGTTACTTTGAAAATCGGTTCGTGTTCCTCTCTTCCCTTTCCTGCCCTTTAAAGACTTTCCGATAAACAACGAGGAAAAAGGGAGTCATAAGAAGAGAATAAAGAAGAGAATAAAGAAGAGAAGGTCTAAAAAAAAAATTGAGCATTGGTCTGGTGGCCTTCAAGATATCCGGAATTTCCTCCGGGCAAGAGATTTCAGCCGGAACGGATTCTGCCGTTCTAAGCTCAGGCGAGAGAACTTCAGTCGGAACGGATTCTGTCTGGCGAGAGAAGAACTTCAGTCGGAACGGATTCTGTCTGGCGAGAGAACTTCAGTCGGAACGGATTCTGTCTGGCGAGAGAACTTCAGTCGGAACGGATTCTGTCTGGCGAGAGAACTTCAGTCGGAACGGATTCTGTCTGGCGAGAGAAGAACTTCAGTCGGAACGGATTCTGTCTGGCGAGAGAACTTCAGTCGGAACGGATTCTGTCTGGCGAGAGAACTTCAGTCGGAACGGATTCTGTCTGGCGAGAGAACTTCAGTCGGAACGGATTCTGTCTGGCGAGAGAACTTCAGTCGGAACGGATTCTGTCTGGCGAGAGAACTTCAGTCGGAACGGATTCTGTCTGGCGAGAGAAGAACTTCAGTCGGAACGGATTCTGTCTGGCGAGAGAACTTCAGTCGGAACGGATTCTGTCTGGCGAGAGAACTTCAGTCGGAACGGATTCTGTCTGGCGAGAGAACTTCAGTCGGAACGGATTCTGTCTGGCGAGAGAACTTCAGTCGGAACGGATTCTGTCTGGCGAGAGAACTTCAGTCGGAACGGATTCTGTCTGGCGAGAGAACTTCAGTCGGAACGGATTCTGTCTGGCGAGAGAACTTCAGTCGGAACGGATTCTGTCTGGCGAGAGAAGAACTTCAGCCGCAGCCCCGTCGGTTTTTATTTTCGTAATTCTCTTAGTCATATTGATCTTCATGTTTCTATTTTCATTATCTTCCCCTTTTCTTGTTGCCGCCGTTAATAAAGTCAAAAGTAATATGCTTTGTAGTTCACTTGCCATTCTTTTCATCCTTTTCTTGAATTTGATCTTTCAGGATCTTAATTTTCTCTTCTCTTCTCTTCTCTTTTCTTCTCCTTGGCTTCTCCAGCAGAAAAGTACCAGTGTTTATCAACATAAGGGGAAAAATCTGCATAATAAAAGATTCTATTCCGAATACTCACCATGACAAAGCCCGTTGTAATATAAATGAATCTACTTTATGCGTGGAAAAATACACACACACACACACACACACAAATACACACACACATACACATACACACACACACATACACATACACATACACATACACATACACATACACATACACATACACATACACACACACATAGATATATAGATAGATAGATAGATAAATCTGAATGTATATACACGCTCCCTATGTCCTCGACAAACGATATCAACAAAGACACGATTGAAGGAGGCGGCGGATGAGTCACTGGACGTCTTGCCTCTGAATACTGGTCTTTCTCTTTCTCCTTCTTAGAAGCATCTTAAGATTAGGAGTGTGAAAAATCATATCTAAGGCACTTTAAAAGATCTAGCTTGAGAGCTTCTGGCAAGACATTGGGATCAAGTACATCTGTATGACCTCCGACGGCTTGCTTTCTCTCTCTCTCTCTCTCTCTCTCTCTCTCTCTCTCTCTCTCTCTCTCTCTCTCTCTCTCTCTCTCTCTCTCTCTCTCTCTCTCTCTCTCTCTCTCTCTTTCTTATTTTTTTCTCTATATCCTCCTCTTTCCCTCCCCCTGTCTCTTACTTACTTTCCTCTTCTTCCCAAACGTCCTCTCCTTTCCCCTCTATATGCTTCCCCATCTCGGCCCCTCTGGAAGCTTTACACCCATGGCTCGTCTTCCTTCCCTTTATCTCTGTGTCTCCGTCACTTTCCTTCCCCAACCCCCCGCTTTCCCCTCCCCTTTCCCCGTCCTCCGAGCCCCCGTCCATCCAAATCCCCTTGGAGTTTTCCCCTCGTCGCGCTCCCCCAACGCCGGGCTCGGGACGCAGGGCTGGTTGCCATGACGACGGTGGCTGCTGTCGCCGCTCATCTCGGGCGGGCGCTTGTAGGGGCGTTCTACAAGCCTCGTCGGCTGCGCTCGACTCCCTTGTCTGCCAGTCCGGGCTTGCGGCCGGCGTCTTTTTGCTGCCGCTCTTGCTTGCCTAATATTTCAGTCTCGTGTATTTCATTTCCTCGTGTGGAAATACTGTGAGCGATGACTTGCTTTGTGGCATTTCTTTTCATTTTGGCTATTTTCTTTACTTTACTTCCATCCCTCTCTCTCAACTTCCTGCCTTCTTTACTTGTCTATCCTCCTCATCTTTTTAATATTATTCTCTTCATATGTCTCGCTCCCTTCGTCCACGCCTACTCGCCCCTCCATATCGTCTTTCTTCCTCGCTTCTCACATATCTCTCATAGTTGCCTCAGGTACAGCGCTAATTGGGTTATTCTTCGCTGTTTGTGCCAGAACGCTGCTCGTCGCTCGCCATCTCCGCTGTCACTTCGCGGGTAGCATCACAACCCTAAGGAGTGTTACAAAGAAAACATACATACATACACACACACAAACACACACACACATACACACACAAACACACACAGATAAAGAACGAAAACTTTTTCCGATATGATTCTTGTTTTTCGTCTCGAGCACCGTTTCCTTGCCATCTCTCTTCTGCGTATCTTTTATCTATATTTCTTTTTTTCTCTCTCTCTCGGTTCAAAGAAAGTAACAATTTCGTACGGAGGCTTGTTTACGTTAAGTTGTATCGATCTAACCCTCTTCACAAACTCCAGGGCTTCTACTGACAACCGCTAATGACGGAAAGCCTTCAAAGTATTATCGATCCACCTTGATTTATGAGGACTTACAAAGATCTACTCGCTGCCCACATAAAAATAACAAAAACAGACAATAAGAAGCCAAGATTTTTTTCCTTATAAACTTATCCGCTTTAACAATAAACATGATTCATCCCCTTGCAAATAAACACACCCCTCGCGCATGCATATTCATGACATTTGACTCGACTGTTTTTACAAAATAAAAAGCCGAAGGCGGATTGCATCTTGAATCTCATTTGTAATCCTGAATTCGCGAAACTCCCCTCGGGCCCCTCACCCCGGCTCTCCCCTCACCCCCCTCCCCCCTCCCCCGGCCCCCTTAACTCCGACCGACTGTTAACACTTGCGCAACCGAGCAATGAGGGAGAACAAGTGGCTGGCAGACTGTTCGCGGCTGCTGTTGAATGCACACTATGCTGCGCCCTGCCACCCATCGCTGAAGATAATCACCTTCTTTCTACCGGTAAAACCATCGCCCATCTCACAAACACAGCGAAAGGAATACCGAAATTGACTCGAAATAGTTCAGCTAAAAATACAAGAGCCCTGCAGTTCTGCGAGGCCGGCGGCGCCAGGGGCTCAACGCGCGACATATTGGACGAGTGACCGTCTGCGGGGCAGTCCTTTGTGGGGTCGAATCCTTCTATTGTCCCGCCTCGAGGGTTCACCCGGTTCAGCCCTCGCATGGCAGCGGAGGGGATCTGACCCACTTGTTCTGCCGCCTCTCACAATAGAGTGAGGTACGAAACTAAATATTATTTCCCGATACAATTTTCGCGGAAATTTCAGTTTGCTCTGAAAGCAAAAACATATGACGGCCATTTTGTTGGCGGAATGAGCGATGCCCGAGGGTTTTATTCTAAAAAAATAAATTGATAGAATCGCGATCCCGTTAGCTCAGTGCTCATTAACGTAAGGCATAAGAATATGCTTAGCTTGGGGTAATTACCAGGGTATCATACTCAGAAAAGTGCATAAGCTTCTTTCCCCTAATTATTTTCCTTGTGATCTCATTATAAAAATTTTATCGGCATAATCCTTTCACACTGTCTCTTTGCTACTTCCATTATTCTCCTTCTCCTGCGTGACACTATTTTCCACGCTGTGCCTATCATACAACAACCAATCGTGTTCATTTTCGTCTTTCATCATTATATCCCCTAATGTATCTCTATCCTTATCTTCATCCTAATCTCACACGCGTACTTAATATTCTGTCTGTGCCTCCGAGACCTCCCCTTCGGCCATATTTTCCCCTTTCTTTTGTCTCCCTTCTCATCTATCCGTATTAACGCCCCTTTCCACCCCCATCTCCAGGGGTACCCATAATCCCTGATAGGTCTTTCATGGTCTGCCCGACTGTCCCTTCGCATTCTCGCCTCACCCCTTCCTCTTACATATACATATATTTTTTTCCTTTTTACAATCTTCCACTTTCCTGTCTTTACTCATTCATCCTAACTATCTTCATCACTGCAATTAAAATCCTCATCAATCTCATAATTGTCGTCAAGCCTCTTCTTTCCTTCTTCCTCACTACCTCGCACGCCATTTACGGTCTTTGCCGCCCCTCCCTCTTCCTTCCTTCCCTTCCCTCTCTCCCTTCCCCCACAATCCCTCATCAGCCACACTTTGTGACTGTGACATTGGACGGTAGAAAATATGCCTCGACCCCATTATACGGCAGGGGACGCGGCTTCCCTATCCCCCTAGCCCCTTCCCTTGTCCCTTGCGTCTACCCCGAGCTGCCTTTGGGTCCTCTGTACCTCCCGTCGACTCTGAAAGGCCTCCATTTCCAGCGCTATATTTCAGTCTATCCTCCTCTTTGGTACTCCCTTCTCTAGACCCATTTTCTTCCTTCTCTTCTGGTTTCTTTGGTCGTTTGTCCCCCTCCCCCTCCCTTCCTTTCTTGCTGTCTTCACCCTTTCTCTCTTCTCTTTTATCACCCACTTCCTTATACATCTTTTCTTTGCCCTTAACCCCCTCTTCGCCTGCCCTCCATTCGTCATCCTCGAAACAGTCTGACGATCCCATTGAAATGCGGAATTTCCGGCCGAATTGTAGTTCGGGAATCGCCGTTTTCGACTCGCTAACAAATCCGGTATCATCACAACCTGCGAAGATGTAGATTCGTTCGAAATATATATATATACATAATACGTTCGTATATCTCATATACAGGGGATGTATATACATGTGTGTGTGTATATGTGTGTGTGTGTGTGTGTGTGTGTGTGTGTGTGTGTGTGTGTGTGTGTGTGTGTGTGTGTGTGTGTGTGTGTGTGTGTGTGTGTGTGTGTGTGTGTGTTTGCGTATTGTTTTTGTAGACGTTTTAAAACTCAGGGAAAGGATATAGGTAATTTGCGTTTTTCGATGACCTGGCAAACCGCGGAAAAAGATGGAAGGTTTCCATTTCCACCAGGCCCGGGGGGGGGGGAGACCTCCAACTCTGCGATTCCGTAAAATCGATTGAGTTGGCAGCCTCGTCCTCTAGCTTCGAGTGCTGCTGGACGAGATACACAGATAACGCTTATCACCTTGTCGTGTGGAAGTGGGACAGGAGAGGGGGGGGGGAGGGGTTACGGTTTCATAGGTTAGCCTCTGAATAATCTGAAATTAAGCTCAGAACTAAGTTTATCAACTAAGAAGCAGCAGAATAAAAATCAATCCAGTTATCAAATTCTCCTGTTATCATTTGATCGATGTTATCACTTCAATCTCTTGTATTTATCCCACCTGCCCTTCCCCCCCCCCATTTAGTCCCACCCCCGCCAAGACGCATAAAAGACCTAGACATAAACTTTGCCCTAAAATCGTGACGACGGACTAAGAGGCAGAGACGGACAGCGGAAAGGGTAAAACAAAAAAAAAAAAAAAAAAAAAAAAATCAGAGGCACATAAACCTGGAACTGAACATTTATGTCTCTGTTTTAACTTGGAAGACAGTCTCGTGCAGCCATTTCCCTTTTCTTTCTGATTTCCGGACATGTTTAGTATGACATTTTGTTTCTTGGTTGTTTTTAATTTCTTATTCTATGATCATATTATCGGAAACCACAATGACAGTTATTGATCGTCACTGGTAGAAAGACTTATCATGATTCTTAACAAGTTTGTTAAGACATTAGGAGCCACATTTTTCTTCTTAATTTATCAGCCGAATTTGTTTATTTGTTCACGACCACTATCCATCATTTTGTAAAGTACAACAACAGTAGGAGCTGGTAACTGTCATGGGACGTCTCCGGAAGGCTGACCGACCCGAAGACGGAGGCAGCGAAGGCACCCCGGAACTAGAGCGTCTCAAGCTGGACCTCAACAGAAGATTAAGACAAGGAACAAGACGTCATTTCTCGTCTTTTCTCTCTTTCGTTTTTCCCTCTGATCTTCTAATTTTTAACTAACCTTGGATTTGCTTTTTTTTTCTTTATTTTATATATTCATGTTTTCAACCTACTCCTGAAATCGTATTATATAGATCTGCTTGATGAAATTCTAATATACAATTCTCTTTCGGTCTTCCAATATCTGTTCCAAAAACACAAGAAGATAATACGTTTTGCGAATTCCGTACCCACACGCTTTCCTTCCGCGAATTTCAGAAAGTTTCCAACCGCCTTCGCTTGGCTTGTCCAGCCTACGGGGACAAGGCCAAGATAAAGAAATCTGACCTTTAATATTAGCTTAATATTATATTTCTTCTTTCGTACTCCCTGTATCCCCAGTTCTCGATTCTTTTCTTTCTTTCTTTCTTTCTTTCTTTCTTTCTTTCTTTCTTTCTTTCTTTCTTTCTTTCTTTCTTTCTTTCTTTCTTTCTTTCTTTCTTTCTTTCTCTCTCTTTCTCTCTTTCTCTCTTTCTCTCTTTCTCTCTTTCTCTCTTTCTCTCTTTCTCTCTTTCTCTCTTTCTCTCTTTCTCTCTTTCTCTCTCTCTCTCTCTCTCTCTCTCTCTCTCTCTCTCTCTCTCTCTCTCTCTCTCTCTCTCTCTCTCTCTCTCACTATCTCACTATCTCACTATCTCACTATCTCACTATCTCACTATCTCTGTATTTCTTTCTCTCTCTTCTCAACCGTCCTGCATTACAATTCCCAACTTGCACCTTCTACTCTGTTATCGTTTCCCTCTTCCAGTGCCCCTAGTCCAGCTTCCCACTCTCCTCTTTTCCCCTTGTTTCTTGAACCATACCAGGATTCCATCAACTTGCCCCCCCACCCCCCCTCCCTCCCCATCTCCTCCAGTGATTCCTAAACCCTCTTCGTTTTCCGCCCTAACGCCCATTCCAGTCCATTCCAGTCCCTCCATCCTGCCATTAGTTCCTCGACTCCCCTCCTGCCCCTCTATCCTCTCCTCTCGTCCCATACCCACTACCATTCCTCCATCTCTCTTCTCTGCCCCTTTCCATCTTCCATTCCTCCACCTTGCCACCTTAACCTTCTCTCCCTTGCCCCACCCCACCCACCCACTACCATTCCTCCATCTCTCTTCTCTGCCCTTACCTTTCCATCTTCCATTCCTCCACCTTGCCACCTTAACCTTCTCTCCCTTGCCCCACCCCACCCACCCACTACCATTCCTCCATCTCTCTTCTCTGCCCCTTTCCATCTTCCATTCCTCCACCTTGCCACCTTAACCTTCTCTCCCTTGCCCCCCCCCGCCCCCCCCCCCACCCCTCCTCCCTCCCTCTTCTCTGCCCCTTTCCATCTTCCATTCCTCCACCTTGCCACCTTAACCTTCTCTCCCTTGCCCCACCCCACCCACCCACTACCATTCCTCCATCTCTCTTCTCTGCCCCTTTCCATCTTCCATTCCTCCACCTTGCCACCTTAACCTTCTCTCCCTTGCCCCTCCCCACCCACCCACTACCATTCCTCCATCTCTCTTCTCTGCCCCTTTCCATCTTCCATTCCTCCACCTTGCCACCTTAACCTTCTCTCCCTTGCCCCACCCCACCCACCCACTACCATTCCTCCATCTCTCTTCTCTGCCCCTTTCCACCTTCCATTCCTCCACCTTGCCACCTTAACCTTCTCTCCCTTGCCCCTCCCCACCCACCCACTACCATTCCTCCATCTCTCTTCTCTGCCCTTACCTTTCCATCTTCCATTCCTCCACCTTGCCACCTTAACCTTCTCTCCCTTGCCCCACCCCACCCACCCACTACCATTCCTCCATCTCTCTTCTCTGCCCCTTTCCATCTTCCATTCCTCCACCTTGCCACCTTAACCTTCTCTCCCTTGCCCCTCCCCACCCACCCACTACCATTCCTCCATCTCTCTTCTCTGCCCCTTTCCATCTTCCATTCCTCCACCTTGCCACCTTAACCTTCTCTCCTTGCCCCACACCCACTACCATTCCTCATCTCTCTTCTCTGCCCCTTTCCATCTTCCATTCCTCCACCTTAACCTTCTCTCCCACCCACCCACTACCATTCCTCCATCTCTCTTCTCTGCCCCTTTCCATCTTCCATTCCTCCACCTTGCCACCTAACCTTCTCTCCCTTGCCCTCCCACCCCACCCACTCCCATCCCTCCCTCCCTCTTCTCTGCCCTTACCTTTCCATCTTCCATTCCTCCACCTTGCCACCTTAACCTTCTCTCCCTTGCCCCACCCCACCCACCCACTACCATTCCTCCATCTCTCTTCTCTGCCCCTTTCCATCTTCCATTCCTCCACCTTGCCACCTTAACCTTCTCTCCCTTGCCCCTCCCCACCCACCCACTACCATTCCTCCATCTCTCTTCTCTGCCCTTACCTTTCCATCTTCCATTCCTCCACCTTGCCACCTTACCCGTCTCCCCCGCCCCACCCCACCCACCCACTACCATTCCTCCATCTCTCTTCTCTGCCCCTTTCCATCTTCCATTCCTCCACCTTGCCACCTTAACCTTCTCTCCCTTGCCCCTCCCCACCCACCCACTACCATTCCTCCATCTCTCTTCTCTGCCCTTACCTTTCCATCTTCCATTCCTCCACCTTGCCACCTTAACCTTCTCTCCCTTGCCCCACCCCACCCACCCACTACCATTCCTCCATCTCTCTTCTCTGCCCCTTTCCATCTTCCATTCCTCCACCTTGCCACCTTAACCTTCTCTCCCTTGCCCCTCCCCACCCACCCACTACCATTCCTCCATCTCTCTTCTCTGCCCTTACCTTTCCATCTTCCATTCCTCCACCTTGCCACCTTAACCTTCTCTCCCTTGCCCCTCCCCACCCACCCACTACCATTCCTCCATCTCTCTTCTCTGCCCTTACCTTTCCATCTTCCATTCCTCCACCTTGCCACCTTAACCTTCTCTCCCTTGCCCCACCCCACCCACCCACTACCATTCCTCCATCTCTCTTCTCTGCCCCTTTCCACCTTCCATTCCTCCACCTTGCCACCTTAACCTTCTCTCCCTTGCCCCTCCCACCCACCACTACATTCCTCCATCTCTCTTCTCTGCCCCTTTCCATCTTCCATTCCTCCACCTTGCCACCTTAACCTTCTCTCCCTTGCCCCACCCCACCCACCCACTACCATTCCTCCATCTCTCTTCTCTGCCCCTTTCCACCTTCCATTCCTCCACCTTGCCACCTTAACCTTCTCTCCCTTGCCCCACCCCACCCCACCCCACCCCACCCCATCCTCCCCTAGCCGTATCAGCCTCCACCATCACGTAGATCTATATTCCAGTCTAGCATAGGCCTAGGGGCGTCCGCGTGGGGTAATTTCTTCCGGGACTTTTGTTCAACCACATTCTGGAACAATGCTTCACACCCGCCTCGAATACGCTATTCTCTTCCTATCGGATCTTGGTCTATTTCACTTCCTAGTTGGATGTATATATTATTCATGGTGTGTATCTTTGATTCTTCCTCTCTCTCTTTCTCTTTCTCTTTCTCTTTCTCTTTCTCTTTCTCTCTCTCTCTCTCTCTCTCTCTCTCTCTCTCTCTCTCTCTCTCTCTCTCTCTCTCTCCCTCTCTCTCTCTCTCTCCCCCCCCCCCCCTCTCTCTCACTCTTTCTCTCGTCTCTCTCTCTCTCTCTCTTCTCTCTCTCTCTCTCTCTCTCTCTCTCTCTCTCTCTCTCTCTCTCTCTCTCTCTCTCTCTCTCTCTCTCTCTCTCTTCTTTCTCCCCCTCTCTCTCTTCTCTCTCTCTCTCTCTCTCTCTCTCTCTCTCTCTCTCTCTCTCTTCTCTCTCTTACTCTCTCTCTCTCTCTCTCTCTCTTTCTCTCCACCCCCCCTCTCTCTCTCTCTTTCTCTCTCTCTCTCTCTCTCTCTCTCTCTCTCTTTCTCTCTCTCTCTCTCTCTCTCTCTCTCTCTCACTCTGTCCACATGTGGAGATAAAAAATAAACACGAGAGGGAATAAGTAAGTGTGCAAGCAACATAAAGAAGGACGATCTTGCACACCAATCACTGCAACAACCCTGCAAATGCCAGGCTTACAAATCTAAACCTCAGCCTCAGCCAGAACCCGGCGGTTTGCGGGAATTCAATCGTAATATGCGAACATTTCTCACAACTTGGCCTTCATCCACAGTAATGTAAACCAGTTCGGGTGATTTACTCACAGTGGAAATGTTCCGGCATTCACACTTAGAGCAATTTATTCCACCAATATCTAATGACAACGAATGATAACGCCACCGGAAATACTTTATAATGATACTGGTGGTGATGATAGTCATGATAATGGTAAAAATGAAAATTCAAACGATCGTCATAATAATGACGATGACAATGACGATGATAATGATAATGATCATCATAATTAACACCATTAATTCCTTTCGCATTCGACACCATCAGCAGCACTATCTCCGCCTTTATCTAACCAGTATCAATTATTAATGCAACAAAAACAAAGCATCGTTATTAATAGCCGTCTGTTGCCGAGGCTCCAAACAGGCGTTCGCACAGACACCCGAGCCATCTGCGTGAGCCAAGCGAGATGCATAGGAAAAAAAAGTTATCAATACCATCTGCATCACTCAACAGCCGATATCAGCATGCATGGCAGGAAATGATTACATGGCGTGAATGGCAAACAGTAATGACTGAATCCTCAATACCAACCGACCCACGAGCACGGGGTGAGGGAGAGAGAGATCCCCCACCAATGACTAAAAAGAAACGCAAATAAAACTCGCAATAAGACACACAGACCACAGAGGAACAAGAGAAAGAAAACCACCAAGGACGGACGGGCGAGCATGGGTCTGAGTTACGAGACTTGAAGATGGACGACACTCGATGGCCGCTTGTGAATAGGCGTCACTATCTGCACCCTCGTCCTCGTCCCCGCCTTCTAGAATGGGGAGTCGCGCCTTAGGAAGGGCCGGGAGACGG
>NW_028234427.1:5799303-5801803 GCF_977035675.1 Penaeus japonicus | reverse complement strand
TATATATATATATATATATATATATATATATATATATATGTATATATAATATATATATAATATATATATTATATATATATATATATATATATTATATATTATATATATATATATATATATAATATATATATATATATATAACATATATATATATAATACATATATATATATATATATATAAATATTATACATATATACAATATATAATATATATATATATATATATATAATATATATATATATATACATATACATATATACATATATACATACATATATATATACATATATACATATATATATATATATATATATATATATATATATATATATATATAGAGAGAGAGAGAGAGAGAGAGAGAGAGAGAGAGAGAGAGAGAGAGAGAGAGAGAGAGAGAGAGAGAGAGAGAGAGAGAGAGAGAGAGAGAGAGAGACAGAAAAACAAACCAAATAAAAGAGCAAGGGGTAGTTTGTCGGCAGAGTGGCTGGCCTCAAGCGGCAGGAGTACAGGCAGCTCCTAAAACACGAAAACACCTCGAGGACACCAAACTGGGCGACACTAATTTGAGAAGCCAGCAAGACAAAATGATTCCGTAAAAGCCCTTTCGACACGGAGCGTGAGGAGCAAATCTTGGACGAACCATCGAATACAGACCCATTGTTCTGCAAGGGGCTTTATTTCACGTTCTATATGAAAGGAAGGTAAATGGGGAGAGGTCGAGTACGGGGGAGCAAAGGAGATAAGAATAGTAGGAGCGGGTAGCGACCCAGAACGGTCGTGAAAACATGCCATTTCAGCGCTAGGCCTACTTCCATTGTGCTCTCGTGACCTCACTTGACCTCACCCGTCACTAAGAAGAGAACACGCGCCCTTTTACCCTCGGTAGGGTCAACCACTGCTGAAATGCCCGTTTAGATCTAATATATCTCTCGTGTATCACAGCCCCTCCCCTCCCACCTACCCCCCTCAGTGTCAAAATACGGCCTCGGCCAGATTTGTAAGTCTAGGGAGCGCTTCATAATTGCTTGCAGGTGCCGCCGATAAGATCACTTGTTTCGAACCTATTTTGATGCGGAACACGCCCTTACTATACTGAAAGAAATTCCCCCCCTGTATTTGTTTATAGATATAACCGGGATTCTTGTGTGTATTATTATACGTCATAATATGGTTTACCTCACCTACGAAGTTCAAAAAGAGCAAGGAAAGACTCACCTACATCTAAATTTCACCTGGGTTCGAATTCGCGTTCGGGCAGAGGACATGGTCGAGCGGTAGGTCAACTTTAGTCTTGGTCACCATATATGTATATCCTTACATCCAGCGCCTAACCATCCAAAGGGATAAACCATACAACAGCCGGATTGAATATTTTTGATATGGGGAATTAAATCGCTAACAATAATGATGTTAATAGTAAAAACGATAATGATAACAACCACAATCATCATAGTAATAGTACTGGTAATATTGATAGTGATGGTAATTCATAACAATAAAGGTAACAGCACAACATTTATATCTTTATTTGTATTATCAGTAAAATAAACAATACTACTAATACTTATAACAAATGATAGTGACAATGAAATCAACAACAACAACAACGATAACAATAAAAAAAATATTATAATAATTAAAACAAAGACAATATCACAAAATTAATATTAATAACAATGTTTAGAATAATTACAATGATGAGGATTTTAATAACTATAATAATAACAACAGTAATAACGATTGTGATGCTAGGATAATTATCATAACGATAATAACTATCTTTATAATTGATAATGATAATAGTAATGATGATAATAATATCGATAACAGTAATTATAAAAACAAAGGTTATGATAATTATAATAACAATGATAACAGTTATACGAGTAATAACAATAATGATAATTTTGACAGTAATGATAATGATGATGATAATGATGATAATAATATTGATGATAATAATGGTATTGATAGTAACGATGATAATAATAGTAGAAATATATAATGATAATAATGATAATGATAGAAATAGTAATGGTAATGATAATGATCATATTGATAATATTGATATGAATAATAATAAAAATAATAGAGTTGATAATAATCATAATGATACTAATACTACTAATACTAATACTGCTACTGCTACTAATAGTAAGAATAATCATAACAATAATCATGATAATAATAATAATAATTAAAATGTTATATTATAATGTTAATGATAATAAGAAGAGCAAAAACAGTAATGGCAGTAATAATGATAACAATAACAATGATAATGATGTTAACACGATGTGGATAAAAACAAAAACAAAAAAAATCACCATAGCCAGGTATTCAGTCTAACATGTGCATATTGTAGGCTCTGGAATATGAGAGATAGAAATAATTCCATGTTGGTACGACGAATTTAAACAAAAAGGGAAATTATAAAAGCGTTGGTTTATTAAGCGATTTGAAACAATAGGTTTGGTAGCAACTAGATCATTCTATTTG
>NW_028234427.1:5784303-5789303 GCF_977035675.1 Penaeus japonicus | reverse complement strand
TAATAAGGATATTGATAATAACAGATGAAGATAACCACTATAATAATGGTAATAATGACATTTATGAAGATGATAATGTTATCAGTAGTAGTGATCATATCTGATAATGATAAAAATGATAATAATAACAAAGAAAAGGATATTAGTAAAGAAAAAGAAGAAGCAGATGGGGAAAGTATATATATATATATATATATATATATATATATATATATATATATATATATACATATATATACATATATATTCATAAACATATACATAAACATATGTGCATATATATATATATATATATATATATATATATATATATATATATGTGTGTGTGTGTGTGTGTGTGTGTGTGTGTGTGTGTGTATCTATCTATATATCTATCTATCTATCTATCTATCTATATATATATATATATATATATATATATATATATATATATATATATATATATATATATACAAGACGTAAAAAGAGAATGAACAAGAGGGAGAAGAAGAAGAAGAAAGAAGAAAAAGGAAGACCAAGGAAGCAAGCGTCTTATACTCATCATGTAGTCTGGAAGTAATTACCCGCACGCGCACCTCCCCTCCCCTCCCCCTTCTCGTCATCCCTCCTTCCCCCCCCTTCTCTTCATCCCTCCCTCCCACCTCTATCCATCCCTCTGTCTCTCCAAAGCCCCACATCTCCCCCCTCACATCCCCAGCATTCTCTCCATCCCTTACTCCTTCCCTCTCTCCCCTACCTCTCCCTCTCTCTCTCTCTCTCTTCCTCCTCCCCCCTCCCTTTCTCACCATCCTCCCCCCCCCCCCCCGCTTCCTCACGTCTCCCCTCAGCACTCGTCGCTCTCCCCTATTCCCTTCCTTCCCCTTATCCCCCTTACCCCCACCATCATTCACCTGCACCTTTTCTCACCCCTTTCCCCTCGTAGGGAGTGTGGGGGGATGAGGGCGGGGGTAGGAAATGGATTGTGGGAAACGGGGAGGAGGTAGGGGAGGGGAGGGGGAGGGGGAGGGACGGAACTTGTGGTGGGAGTTGCAGTGTTGTGGCTTATGTGGAAGGGAGGGAGGGGGGGGGACTCAAAGAGAGCGAGCGAGCAAGCGATGTGTATATATATATATATATATATATATATATATATATATATATATATATATATATATGTGTGTGTGTGTGTGTGTGTGTGTGTGTGTGTGTGTGTGTTTGTGTGTGTGTGTGTGTGTGTGTTTGTCTATATATATATATATATATATATATATATATATATATATATATATATAGAGAGAGAGAGAGAGAGAGAGAGAGAGAGAGGGAGAGAGAGAGAGAGAGAGAGAGAGAGAGAGAGAGAGAGGAGTAGAGAGAAAGAGGGAGAGACAGAGATAGAGACAGTGTATACACATGGATAGGCATAGGAACTATGGCTAAATGGTTTGTACAGTTCATGTTAGATTCTAATACATACATTGTTGGTGAAGCAGATATTACTGTGACCCTGTCAATTGATATGCTAGGGCAAAGCTATACATAAGACATATATATATATATATATATATATATATATATATATATATAGAGAGAGAGAGAGAGAGAGAGAGAGAGAGAGAGAGAGAGAGAGAGAGAGAGAGAGAGAGAGAGAGAGAGAGAGAGAGAGAGAGAGAGAGAGAGAGAGAGAGAGAGAGAGAGAGAAAGAAAGAAATAGAGAGAGAGAGAGTGTGTGTTTGCGTGTAGAATTACAGGCAGTAGGCGTGGCTCTATGCAAAGGGTGTGGCTGAAGCTGAGTAACAGTGTGCAGAGTCAGAGCCTCGCCAGCGACAACATCCACGGTCGGAGTCGAGTCCAGATTCATCCGCTTCCAACGAACCATGAATGAGTCAAAAAAGGCACTTTGACAACAGACCATTCATAAGGCGTTGATGTATCCGCGAGAAGGAACGGCAGTGGCGATGCAAACAACATCAAGAGCAGGCAATGGCAATGGAACGAAATGGTCGCACTCGAAGCAAATTAAACTAACAACAAAATGAGTAGTTAACTGTGTTAGCGTGGGCGTAAGCTAAACGTAAATGTTTTCGTGTTGCTATGCGATTGTAAGGTCAGTTACTTTGTTTAACATTTTACCAAGGTAAATTTGTTATGCCGGTCAAACAGACAAACAAATATGCCCCCAAAAAATACTCAAATAAGAGAGCAAACAAACAGGCCGAGTATTCGGAAGGACCTACAGAGGGAAGAATTTGTTTTTCTCTTAGAAATGAGAGAGAAAGAGTGAGAGAGAGAGAGAGAAAGAGAGAGAGAAAGAGAGATAGATAGATAGAGATAGATAGATAGAGAGAGAGATAGATAGATAGATAGATAGATAGATAGATAGAGAGAGAGAGAGAGAGAGAGAGAGAGAGAGAGAGAGAGAGAGAGATAGAGATAGAGATAGAGATAGATAGATAGAGAGATAGATAGATAGATAGATAGAGAGAGAGAGAGAGAGAGAGAGAGAGAGAGAGAGAGAGAGAGAGAGAGAGAGACGGCGTACATGAATTTAAATAAGAACTAGGATGAAAATGGACGAGGGAGAAAAAAAAGAGAGAAAAAAATCCTTTCAAAGAAGACACAGATGAAAAAAGGCGAGCTTCATACAGAGAGAAGAAAAGAGACGAAGAAGGAAGGGGGGGGGAGGCCAAAGCGAGGGGGATGGTGGAGGGGAGGGGGGGGAGGCCAAAGCGAGGGGGATGGTGGAGGGGAGGGGGATTCTGGAGGCCGAAAAGACTGGGGTGACCATCGAGAAAATAACACGTGGCAGGTGGCAGAAAGAAGCAGCTGGGGTGTACAGAGTTATCTTACCTTGGCTGTGGCTCAGGTAACCTCTCCCCCCACCCCTTCCCTAATCCCCCCCTGGCCACTAGGCCTCCCTCTCCTCCCCTCACCTCCCACCTCCTTGGAGCTAGAATCCCTTAATCCCCCCCTCCCCCCCCTCTCACCTCTGTCCTCTCTGCCCCTCCAAGCTCTGCACAACACGCTCGCACTCGCCATTGTTGCGTCTGGTGATTTGTTGCCACCCCCTCTTTTTTTCTCCCTCCCTCTCTCTCTCTTTCTCTCTCTCTACCCCCCTCTCTCTCTCTCTCTCTATTTCTCTCTCCTTTCTCTCTCTCTCTCATTCTCTCACTCTCACTCTCTCTCTCTCCCTTTCTCACTCTCTCTCACTCACTCACTCTCATTCTCATTCTCATTCTCTCTCTCTCTCTCTCTCTCTCTCTCTCTCTCTTCTCTCTCTCTCTTACTCTCTTCTCTCTCTCTCTCTCTCTCTCTCTCTCTCTCTTCCTCTCTCTTTCCCTCTCTCTTTCTCTCTTCTCTCACTCTCCCCCCCCCTCTCTCTCCACGTCGCTCTCTCGCTCTCTCTCTCTCTCTCTCTCTCTCTCTCTCTCTCTCTCTCTCTCTCTCTCTCTACTCTCTCTCCACATCTCTCTCTCTCTCCTCTCTCTCCCCCCCTCTCTCTCTCCCTCTCTCTCTCTCTCTCTCTCTCTCTCTCTCTCTCTCTCTCTCTCTCTCTCTCTCTCTCTCTCTCTCTCTCTCTCTCTCTCTCTCTCACTCACTCACTCACTCTCATTCTCATTCTCACTCTCTCTCTCTCTCTATCTATCTATATCTCTTTCTCTCTCTCTCTCTCTCTCTCTCTCTCTCTCTCTCTCTCTCTCTCTCTCTCTCTCTCTCTCTCTCTCTCTCTCTCTCTCTCTCTCTCTCTCTCTCTCTCTCTCTCTCACTCACTCACTCACTCACTCACTCACTCACTCACTCACTCACTCTCTCTCTCTCATTATATAGTACATGTATACGTCTGTCATATATAATGCTCTTAATACCTTATTCCACTAAGATATCAAACATTATTTCCTGCTTATTTGATTTTATGCATTTAAAGTATATGTTCGAATGCAAATAAGGCTAAAAGACAATCTTCGTGAGAGAACAGATCAAACTAACACATAATTGTGGAGAAATTATAGACTATTAACTTTTAATGTTCAAACTTGTATGATGTGTATTTTTGAGAACTCATGCTGTGTGTCTTATTTTAAGGTAGATAAGCAAATGCTATATACGCGTATTGACTGTAATATTTGTATTATCTTTGTAATGACATGGGGATTGAGTCACTTACTTAGTCCTGAAGAATAATTAATTTTATGTGAATGATATTTTTTTTCTAATCTGAGTGGTCGCTGTTCTGAATTTAGTTATGAATTAACTAATATTCTCAAAAGATATAACAAGGATGAAATTAAAGTAGATGATGAGAGATTAATAGGCATAAGCCATTGGGAAAAAATGTTGAAATTGCGTGATTAATAACAATCAAAACGCCATTATCAATACTGATAACAAAATAGTGCAGTGATGGCAACCGTAATTCAGTATTATCAGTATCGTTACAATGATTGTGATAATGATGACTTTGACGAGTTTATTGAGACAAGTGATTACGTACATCTCAAAAGGATGAGGTAACATTGGTTATCCTCACCCCAATCTTAGTCCCTCTTTGGTGGTGACGGTGATAATGATGGCGACGAGGATAATATGGTGGTGATGATGATGGTAATGATGGTGATGCTGATGATGGTAATGATGGTGATGCTGATGATGGTAATGATGGTGATGCTGATGATGGTAATGATGGTGATGCTGATGATGGTAATGATGGTGATGCTGATGATGGTAATGATGGTGATGCTGATGATGGTAATGAGGATAACGATGTTGATGTTAATGATGGTGGTGATGGTGACGGTAATAATAATGACAAAGATAATATGGTGGTGATGATAATGATAATGATGATGATGGTATTGGTGATGGCATAAACAGAAAGATTTAGACTAATGCAAGAAAAAGGCACAAACATTAAGTGATCATTGTACTTGCCATATCCCGCAAACCAGCTCCCACGACTTAGGACAGTGCACCGACAAGCCATCCTTTTCAATTGCCACTCAATCGCAAGGTGAGGCAAGGAAAGC
>NW_028234427.1:5739303-5746803 GCF_977035675.1 Penaeus japonicus | reverse complement strand
CCAGCAGCGTGAGGCGCAGGGCCAGCAGCGTGAGGCGCAGGGCCAGCAGCGTGAGGCGCAGGGCCAGCAGCGTGAGGCGCAGGGCCAGCAGCGTGAGGCGCAGGGCCAGCAGCGTGAGGCGCAGGGCCAGCAGCGTGAGGCGCAGGGCCAGCAGCGTGAGGCGCAGGGCCAGCAGCGTGAGGCGCAGGGCCAGCACTGTGAGGCGCAGGGCCAGCAGCGTGAGGCGCAGGGCCAGCAGCGTGAGGCGCAGGGCCAGCACTGTGAGGCGCAGGGCCAGCACTGTGAGGCGCAGGGCCAGCAGCGTGAGGCGCAGGGCCAGCAAAATATTTCAACCATGAGACAAAGACAATCAATGTGGGAATGCTTGATCTGATTGATATATTTGAAAAAGATATCACTGGTTTAACAGGTGAAAACTTGTATAATAAAATTATCCAGTGTTTGCAGCACCATGACATCCCCTTAGACAATTTGATTGGGTTTGCAGCTGATGGAGCTTCGAGCATAATGGGGGAAAATAATTCCCTATGCAGCAGACTCAAGGTAGCAGCTCCAGGAATTACCATTTTTAAATGTATATGCCACTCTATACATTTATGTGCTTCAGAAGCAGCAAAATACCTACCAAGGACGTGCGAAGGACTAATCCGCAATATTTATTCATTTTTCTCCCACAGTGCAAAAAGGAAGAATGAGTTTAAAGAATTTCAAATTTTCTGCAACATCAAGCCTTACAAATTGTTGCATGTGTCTCAAACACGTTGGTTGTCATTGCACCAAGCTGTAACCAGAATTAGTGAACAGTGGGAAGCACTTAAACTATATTTCAGATCGAAAGTACTTGATGAGCGCCTGCTGTCCGTCGAGGCAATATGCAAGACATTAGACGACCCCTCTGTATTGGTATATTTCAAGTTTTTAGATTATATATTGCCAAAATGCAATAAAATAAACCTTTTATTTCAGAGACAAACGCCCACAATTCATCTGTTGCATGAAACTATACGTAACTTGTATACAGATGTATTAGTCATGTTTTGTAGACCAGAGGTAGTCTTAGGAATGTCACTTGAGCAAATTGACCTAAAGGATGAACGGAACTACCTGCCAATTCATCAAATGTATTTAGGGTCATCCGTACATGAACTTTTCCAGAGGGAAAGGACGAAAGAAAGGAAAGACATGCTAAATGACGTAAAGTTAAAGTGTAGATCGTTTTTGGTTACACTGTGCATAGAAATCAAAAAAAGATTTCCATTAAAGGACGAGCTATGGGAAACCGTAGCATTATTGAACCCTAAAAGCGCTCTAGATCACACTTTGCGAGTATCCGTGCCAACATTAAGTAACCTTGTTGAGCAATTGCCACGGATTTCAGTAGACAGAGAAATGCTAACTGAAGAATGGAGACAGCTACCATGGCGTAATATTGATGAAAGCGTGAAGCAGTGTGACATTCTTGAATTTTATAAGAAAATCGGTCAGGAAGTTGACCAACAATCAAATTTAAGATTTAAAACTTTGTCTGATTTCGCTCTTCAGGTACTTGCATTACCGACATCCAATGCGGATGCAGAAAGGTTATTTTCACGGTTAAACCTCATTAAAACGAAAATCAGAAACTCCCTTCAATTACCATCGCTAAAAGCATTGCTATTTGTTTCAGAATATGTGAGAAGCCAGGGTGGAATTGAAAATATTCGCCCTCCTAAAGATATGATGAATTATAGCCATATTGTGTGCTGTTTTTGTATTATATTTTTGACTTGCATAATAACTATTATTATTTATAAAATAAAATTATTGTATTGTTTGTTTGTTTGTTTGTTTTTTTAAATACCAAACAAAATTTTAAAAAAGCTTAGTTACCCCTCACAGAACATTTTCTATTTTCTCTTATAAGTGACGTCATGGCCTTGCAGCCAATCACAATACGAGAACTCTAGCCAATGAACGCACTCGGTAAATTACCGAGTGCGTTCATTGGCTAGAGTTCTCGTATTGTGATTGGCTGCAAGGGCATGACGTCACTTATAAGAGAAAATAGAAAATGTTCTGTGAGGGGCAACTGCTTTTTTTCTGTTTGGTATTAAAAAAATATATATATATATATATATAAACAATACAATAATTTTATTATATAAATAATAAGTTATTATGCAAGTCAAAAATATAATACAAAAACAGTAAACAAAATTCGGATATTCCAACAGCCGTGGGCGTGAGCGTAGTGCAGGTGGCGAATGGAGTCCGTCACACACCCCTCCCATCTCTCACACATGAGTTGCAGCTCAACCATGAAGATCACACAAAGGACCTCGACACATCCTCCCCACCACATCAAGTGTTGGGGGGGTTTGTTGGAGGGGGCCAGCTGGCTTGGCGAGCCTGCGGGCCCACCTTGGAGGTTATTGAGCCCACGACAGGAAGAGGAAAAGCTGCTTGGACATTCGGTGCCATCATGCACAATGTTGATGCCAGGGTGAGTGCCACTGTTTTTTTGTGAAAATGTATTGGGTTTTTAGATTGACAGTTATAAAGTTTAGGTTATGTATTTGACCTTAGTGTTGAGTAACATCATGAATGAGGTTTCCTTTTTTCTTTTATTTTGTTTTCCATTTTTGCTGCTCTTTAAATGTTTACTATTTCATTTAGTTGGTTCCTATTGTGTCTTCTGGTGTATAGTGCATTTTGATATACATAAAGAACTGCCCCTTACAGGATTTATTCATCATTGTCCTTTTTGTTGTTACTGGTATTGTTATCATTATTATTATTATTATTATTATTATTATTATTATTATTTGACTTTTCAGGTAACTAGTGTGGCTGGTGTTGGACTTGGGACAATTTCACAAGTTGTGGTTGGAGTGGACCTCGGTGCAGACCGCAGACCTCAGGGAATGGTTGCGCTTTTATCTCTCCACTCATCAAGAGTGACTAGAGTATTTCACTTCACTTACAAGGTAAGGAGCAGGAGCGAAGAAACACCTTCAATGTATAGTAAAATTGAAGTCAAAGCAGATTTTCTTTCATCTTGGTTTAGTATGGAAATCATTCATGAAGGAATAGACATCAGGTGTGAAAGAAAATTACTTATGACCTCCATTCTTCCAAGATATTTATAAAGTGTATATTCTAACTCTCAAGGTAACAAGTGTATGTATGGTTTCTGGAGGAGAAGTGAGTGTAGATCCTGGCACCCTGTCAGCAGAGTTGCGTCCATGGCGAGGTCTGTTGGTCGTTGGGACTTGGCATGGTACACTTCATCTAGTTGACTTAGCATTAGACTTGGGAGGTGAGTAATAATTATTGTTTACTAGTATCTTGATATTTAGTGAGATGAGTCTTTTCAGACTATAATTATAGTTTTCCTTTACCTTCAGACATGTCATTGAAATTGCTTTTATGTCTTTCAGGCCACAAGGTTTTGTCTGATGAAGTTTCCCCAGGAACTTTGGTGAATATAACTATCCCAGATGCCCAGGCAGAGAGTTCTCGGTTCAGTGCGGTGATGCAGAATTGCCATCCTACTGTGTGTTTGAGTGGTCAGTGTTAGCTTTGGCTATAAGTTACTGTTAGTTTTAAGCACTGAGGACTCTTGTACCATTTTCCTTTGGTCCATATGATATAGAGATGTGGAATAATTGGTGAATGCTTGCAATCCGAATGTTCCAGTGGTTGATTTAATTCAAAATAAAATAGATTACTAAAATAATTTGTACTATTGTTAGGTAGTACAAAAAATGATCTATAAGTATGTGTACTTTAGGACTTGGCTTTGACCTCCTAAATTTAATATGCTATATTTCCCATTTTTCTCCAGACGGCATGAGTCAAAACGGCCGCTTTCAGCTCATCGGACCCGATGACAATGTGCTCTTTGAAACAGCAAGTCAATGTGTGGTAGTTACTGCCATGTCCTTCATCCCACAGCTTGCCTCACTTGTAATAGGATATAGTTTTGGGGCTTTCCAGATAATCAACCTGTCAACTCTAACCATAGAGTGAGTTATATATATCTAGTTATCTCCATTGTTTTTTATCTATGCTTTTGTATACAGCTTATTCTATTTTTTGTTTTGTTTTTATTTTTTAATTTTTTTGTTTACTACCCATTTTATTATTTAAATTATCTATATTCATTTTATCTTATTGATTTGCATTTTCTGAAATATTGATAATACTTTTGTAAAGTAAACTCTGGTATTACGGATTTCTCCCTCATTCGTCCTTCACTTTCCTTTCCCTGCTCTCCTCTCTCCACGCAATCTCCACTATATGAAATATAATTTTTTCATGATATTCCAGTTGTGCAAGTCCCTATGAAGACAACATGCCTCCTGTACATTCTTTTGCCTGCCAAGAACCAGAGAACGACCCCAAGAATTTTGTTTACCTCTGGCTCTGTCGAAGCTGGGGTCCATCTGGTAAGTTCCATGGCTAGATCTTTTACAGATGTAATATGATAGAAAGAGAACTTAAGATTTTGGTACAACAGGATGAAGACCTTTGATTGGATAACAGGAGTACAATATAGTTATATGCTTCCCACAGAGGATTCTGGAGGCAAGGATGGAAGGTCAGCTGGGAGGAACAAAGCTCCAGCACTGTGTACCATGTATACCATGACCTACGACAACAAAGTTTGGATAGAAGGACATGGACTGTGGTACCAAGGTCTAGCGTCCATTTCTCCAAGGTTCGAGTTCGACGCCATCGGAGGTCTGGGTCTGAAGGGCCAGCCAGCCCAGCCCAGCACGGTCTTTTCTGCCATGACAGTAAGGCAGACGACCCACAACTCGGCTGTAGCTCCCGGGGGATCCTCGGCTGCCTCCGCACTTGCTACTCCTGATGAAGATGGTGAGTTGTTGCTCGTGTTGGTTTTAGATTTTGTAGAATGGGACTTTGTGGTGTTGGGGATCTTGATTTTTTACTTCTAATTATATACAATATTTTGTTTATTTATGTCTAACTCCTATTTTTATTTCTTATTTATTTTTTTATTTGTATATTTATTTATTTACTTATTTTTTAACACTTGTAATTTCTTTATAATCTGCAGCGGGACCAGCACCTGAACAGAGCTTGTCGATGTTTGGCTGGGTAGGCGGTGTTCTGGAACGGGGGCGCATCACTGTTAATCACTATCTGGCGATCTTTGACATTAACCAGTGGTATCAGGTAAGCATATTGACTCAGTAAGATGACAAAATTGCTCTCAATATTCATCATACAGGGGAAGTTTGTGAGCATTATAAAGGGTTTTAATATCCAGAGAATATTGGGGTCTTTATACCAAGAAAATCCAGTTTCATGCGGATCTTCCTTTCATACATACCAACCTTACTACATACATCATAATCTATTAACTGCGAGTATATCTATATATGTAATTATTTCTTGTGTCTCCACAGGCTCAAATGCCCTCTAATTTGAAGCTGGATGAGGCCTTGTTGTGCCCTTACATGAGCTTCCATGTGCTGGACAGAGTACCTGGAGGACCCAATGAGTTTGTCCTTGGTGCAGCACCCAAGCCAGCGTCATGGACTAGACACATGTCACGCACCTGTAATGACAGTGACTGGTTTCCTGCTGCTCTCTCATATGGTAAAGCATAATTTTTTATCTGTGAATATTTCTTCTTATTATTTATTTATGTTAAAGCACCTATTTTTTGTGTGTCTTTTCTTGTTGCTGATATTAAGTTTTGAATATCTTCATTCAAGATTTGTTGCAAGGACACTGGAAATGTAGAATCCTGTATCTTTTCTTTTATTTATTTTATTCTATTCTATTTTTCTTCATTCTCCCTCCTGGAGCTAACTTGATTTGAAATTTAATGCAACCTCCCTCCCCCTTCAAAAAAAGATTATAATTTATATATTCTGTACCTGATACAAGATAAAGGGAAGTATTCATTACTGTTTTTATCTTCTTCTAGATGCCCATGTGTTAACTAGTCAAGGTCTGATGGAATATCGATGCCAGAGTGCTCAGCAGGCATCCCTGACCTACCTTACATCCTGTGGGCCTTCTGCAGTCGTGAGCCCAGGAGAGGCCCATGCAATGTGCACCTTTTCTGGCCTAATTCCTCACGACAACCATATGGCAACTACAGGATCTTCTATGGTGGGTTGTCATACCTTTTGTGGTTATCATTACACTTAGTCATGATGTATGCTGTGAAAGGTATATACTTCTCCAAAACAGAGAGCTTTTCACCGTTGTTTTTTTTATCAGGTTTTGGAGCGTGAAGCCCTACTGAACGTGGCTCTGGACCAGCAGTTGGTATCCCTCCTGGTTCAGTGCGTGTCTGAATTCTCTGAGGGCCGTTTTACGAATCTGGGATGCTCCCTGCCATCTTTGCTGGACTGGGCTTGGTCAAGAGTGTGTGCCATCAAGGCCACCAATGATAGCCTTAGTAAGTTACGGGTTCCTTGTACAGGTAATATTAAGATAGATGTGAATCAGTTGATTTGGATTGTGGTGATCTGATCTAGGTTTAATAATATTTGCTGAAATGTGGTGTCCATCATCACTTTTCATGGTTTTATTGTGTTAATTTATTTTTTGTTTCCAGGTCTCCCCTTGTTTGATCCTGATTGTGGAGTTATTAGTGCTGAGAGCATTACTACTCTTCATCAGAATCTCAACAGCTTGGCTTCTCTTACCACTGTTGTCACTGCTATAAGGGACTGTGCCAAAACCAACATGATTACCATGAAAGGTAAATTTTCCACATTATTTTGCTCCATCTGCTTTGGTGTTACTGTATGTGTGCACAAGAAGGATATAGGCAGTTTTATTTATATATATATATATTTTTTTCTATATGTCAACTATTTTTATTTTATTCCATATATCTATACATTTATTTATATTTATATTTAGAATGAAATTTCTGTGAGTTTCCAATAGTGTTCTGGATATACTTAACTGTATTTCATTTAGGCTGCACAGTCCTTTATATATATATATATATATATATATATATATATATATATATATATATATATATATATATATATATATATATATATATATATATATATAAAGGAGTTGGTTTATGTAAAATCAAGTTGATAACTTTTTTTTCTTTTCCAAAGGTGCTGGTGAGCTTGAGAGTCGTGTCCAGGTTGTGAGTCTTTTGATGCTACATTTGAGTGTTGTACTGTGGTTCTACCACTGCGGCCTCCTTTCGCATAGTCCCACAGAAGACATAGAAGAGTGTCATGTCCCCTTCCCTGCTGATCTCTTGTGTCGGATATACAAGAACAGGTAATGATAGTTAGGGATCATCCTGTTGATTTCCATCATCCTTGATCTCTTTTTACAAGTTCAGTGGTGCTGATAGATCTGTAGGTTGTTCAAAAAGTACCTTCAGTGTTTAAAATAGATTATCATTTTTCAAATACAGGAGAAAGTTCCATGTGTGACTGACACCATTCTGTTCCAGACGCTCAGAAATCAAGCGATTGAGCACCACCTTAAATGGGG
>NW_028234427.1:5726803-5734303 GCF_977035675.1 Penaeus japonicus | reverse complement strand
TGCGACCTACAGTGTATCCCAAAACATTTCTTCTGATTTGCTGTCCTTGCTGCAAACCCCTAAAATTGCCCGAAAGAGGAAGCCCCTGAACCGCTCTGTTGGGGAGTCCCCTCTTGCGGATACACCTCAGTCCATCCTCAAGGTGAGTTGGATCCTATCTTTATCATTATTGTCATGCTTATTCTCTCTTTTTATTTATATTTTTTCCTCTTTATCTGTTCTTTCCTTTCTCCATCTCTTTTTCATTCTTTCTTCTTGTTTTTTCTCCTAGCCTTCTATCCTCCCTTCCTCTGCCTACCCTCTTTTTCTTTTATTTCACACTTGCACTTTTTTATCTGTTATTGCTGCTGTGTTATGTATTGGAAAACCAAAATATATCATCTGCCAAGTGTGTTGAAAAAGTAAGAAACATCTAAATTTAAGTGGATTTACAGACCATTTGCTATATTGAGGGCCTTTGCTAAGCATTGTTGATTATATGAAATAGTATGTTTTTCCGTCTTGTTTTAATGCAGAAGTCGTTTTTATTATTAACCCAATCTCGACGTGCCCGGTGAGAAGTGGCAACCCCCTACGCCGGGCCTATGCAATATTGCATCGGGAACGTCACACTGGTGTGTCGCCCCGTCATCAGGCATTTAGCTGTGTCACACGGTTGTGACACGCCGTCATCATTGGGTTAATAATTAATGATTTATTTCTCAATGAACAGCTCTTAAAACATCTTCCTTTCCAGGTGCGCCAGATGGTACAAAGACCTATGAGTCCATCGGCTACGAGTGACACCTCCATCCCCGTCTTCCCGAGGATTACTAAGCGAGCCAGCATCTGTACGTAATCAAGATATTTAGCTATTGGGTCATCATCACCTTTGATGAGTGTGGCCTATTTTTTTAGCTATATGCTTAGTCTAGGAATTTCAATGAACCTGGCCATTGAAAAATTAGAATTCCCATTGCTTCATAAGTTTTAGTGTTGTTTATTTTATTAAGAGTTAAGGAATGATATCTAATTCATTTCTGAGCTTATGTAAGAAGAGTAATATTAGAGCTTGCAAGGAATGTATGGGAAGTACTGATGAACATCACCTTTTCTTACAGCAACCGCTGAGGATGTGGTTACCACTAAAGCCAACGATACTAGTATGACCCCTAAGCAACTGCGCTTCCACCTCCCCAAGGCAAGAGCTGAAAGTGAGAGCAACGGAAAGGGTGATTCGCTGGATAGGGAGGAGGATGACGATCTGGCGCCTCTGAAACTCATTGACGATGAAGAAGAGGAAGACGCAGTGGAAGAAGAGGAGAGAGAGGATATTGATTAGCCAGAGGAGGAGGAAGAGGTAGAGGAAGAAGAGGAGGAGGAGGAGGATGTTGATGAAGACAATGAAAAGGAAGAAGTTGATGACGAGGAGGAAAAAGAACAAGAAATAGTACAGGAGGAGTCAGTAGAGATGGAGGAAGAGGAACCATCAAAGGAAACAGAAGTGGAGGAAGAAGAGATGGAGGATTTAGAAGTGGAGGAAGAAGAAACAGAAGAAATGGAATGCAATGATGAAGCGACAGATGTTGAGGAAACAGGCAGTGAGAACTTGATAACAGTGTTACCTCGTCCGGAAATTCACAATAAGAAGTTGAGCCCAGTGAGGTAAGTTTGTTTGTTATCTTTTTCTTCGTTTTTGTTGATATATTTACAACCCTCTGCCCTATTCAATAGTGTGTAAATCTTTTTCCACAAATGATATTATTGTTTGTCAAAAGCAATGATGGTGGCTGTATCTCTCCCTTTAGAAGTTTCTCTCCCTGGACTTATTACAGATTTAGTCGAGAACCTTATGAAAATTGTCAGCATGAACAAGGAGATAGGTTGCATGTTTTTGTTTCCTATTTGAGGGAGTAGTGTTCAAGTTTGATTAACAGGGTTTAAGATGTGCGGTTATGTGACACATGGGATTTGCATGACACAGTATCATATCAAAATAGATTAAGGTTTGCAAGTTATCAAAGGAAACTAAGGGACAAAGGCACTAGAAATGTGAAGTCAGTGTTGGGAACAGTCTTCAGGGTTTATAGAGAAAAAAGAAAGACTGTCTTTCTCAGGATGGAATTTCGTGTTGTTGTGACCTCTGACCGACACATTTTCACTTTGCATAGGCGCAAGTCCACTGGAATCCCATCCCCACGGCAACCTCTGCCTGGCTATGTGGCCAAAACAACTCGGGCAGAAGCTGTGTTACCCCAGAGGTTAGAACATGGAGTAAAGCATAAAAGACTGGAAAGAACGAGCTGCTTCTGTGGTCTTGATGGCTATATTGCTATAACGGTGGTGGTCTTTCAGTGGCTATAATGCTTGTGTGCATATGATGGGTGTCCGACTGGGGAATTTTCCCCAACTTGTTTCTCTACTGTAGTCTTTCACTTAGTTCTATCGCCATAATACTTTATTTCTTTTTATTAGTTCATGATTTTTTATCTATTTATTATATATATATATTTTCTCTCTCTCTCTCTCTCTCTCTCTCTCTCTCTCTCTCTCTCTCTCTCTCTCTCTCTCTCTCTCTCTCTCTCTCTCTCTCTCTCTCTCTCTCTCTCTCTCTCTCTCTCTCTCTCTCTCTCTTTCATTCTCTCTCTCTCTCTCTTTCATTCTCTCATTCTCTCTCTCTCTCTCTCTCATTCTCTCTCTCTCTCTCTCTCTCTCTCTCTCTCTCTCTCTCTCTCTCTCTCTCTCTCTCTCTCTCTCTCTCTCTCTCTCTCTCTCTCTCTCCTCTCATTATCAGTATGATGCTTGTTTTGAGGATACCTGAAAAGCTAATATGATCGCTCTGCTTACTAGAATTTTCATGTATGCAGAATTTCCCTTTGCAACTTGTGCAAAGTACCTATGTTATTGCATTAATCTGTTGACACTGGGAGTGCAAGTATACTTTATTTTTTATTATTTTTTATCACTATGTTAGTAATAATAGTAATAGAAAGAAAAACATTTTCCCCTGAAAATTTAAGAGCAGAGTTACATGAGGTCTACTAATTGACTCCATAGCACTTTTTGGGAAAAAAAGAAAAAAAACTATTCCCAGTGCACATGCTGTGTCAATAAGTTTAAAGGAAATCTCCTTTATTTTTTCATTAAGTTGATTAACATCTTTTATTTTTACACATGTATATAATTAGATATTCATTATATTTCCTAATAGAGCTTTGTCTTTTTGCAGCGTCTTCAAGGAGTGCGTAGATGCAGATGAAATGAATGCAAGAAGAGCATCTGATGATGAAGCAGACATTGAGTATCCCAGCAGAGAAACGACGGTTAATGAGGACTTTTACAGCTTCACTGAAGAGGATGAGTTCAACATCTCAGAGAAGTCTGCAATATCTGCGACTGGAGACAAGGTGGCCATGGAATCTGAAGTTTTGATTGGTGGTAGAGTAGATCAAAGAGAGCTTGACACTCAGAAAGAAAGTGAAATAGAAGAGAAAATAGAGAACACACTTGAGGTTCTGCAGAACAATGATTGTGGTATCATTGAGGTTCAGCGGGTAGAGTACGCACTGGAAACATCCAAGCAGGAAGTCAGTCGTCAAGAGGAGAAGATATCCACTGTGATAGAGAAGGAAGATACCATAGAGAAAGAAATGCATGTCCCCAAAGAACCTGAAACCAAAGAGGAGATGGTGCAGCAGAAGCTCAACGAATCTGAGCATATTGTCAGTCTACAGTTCTCTGACTCTGAGAGCGATGATGAATTGGCAACTAAAGTCCAGTTTCTAGAGGAAGCTTCTAACGAGAAGAGCCAGAAGCTTGTATCAGAAGAGAATGGTGGTGATGTAGAAAACGAAGAGGAGGTCCTCGAGAAGCTGTCCGAGGAAGAAGAAGAGATGATCTGTGAGGCTCTGTCAGAGGAGGAAGATCTAAGTCTTGCTCTCGACACGACTGAGCGATTCAGTCCTCTACGATTTTCCGATTCTGAAAGCGATAGCGATGGTGGCTCCGGTGGCAATCAGGAGGAAGTCACTAAGAGAAATGGAACAGACACCACAGCTTATATAGAATTAAGTGGAACCAAGAACAAGGAAGAAAAAATGGTTGACACTCCCCAGAAACATCCAGTAAGTGTGCAGGTCTTCAAAACAGAGATAGTCTCAGAGACAAAAATCATCCGGAAGACAGTAGAGACTCCATTACCAGAAGAGTCCATCTTCACAGGCAGCAAATCTGAAACCATAAGTGTAGAGAATAATAATGAACAAATTACGAAAAATATTGAACAGAACAGAGACGTAGACGAAACAGAGAAAGGAGAATCAGTTACAAGGAATGAAGAACAAACAGAATCGCATGCATCTTCAACAAACGGATCATCAGAGCTAACTCACAAAGTAGCAGACACGACTTCATCTTCCGACTTGTCAAAGTCCTCTACTGGGGAGTCAGAAGACCAATCAGGAAAATTAGAGGTTTCATCAGCCCAAGACTCCATGGATGTGGATGAAGAACAGGATGAAGGTGTGGGTGAGGTTGGTCATGAAGAAAAGGACAAGGAAGTGGAAGTCAAGGAGCCAGATAATGAGGGAAATGCAGCTGTAGAAGTAATGGAAAAGGAGATGGGTAAATCTGTAGTAGACAGTGTTGATGGTTCTATAGAAAGTGTTTCTGTAGAGAAGGAGAATATGGAGATAGAGGAAACTGATGGGAAAGCCAGTGCTGAAAGTGAGTCCCAGCAGGAATTGGAAGCTGAAAAGGAACCAGAAGTTGGTAGGTTGGATGTTACACCATCTGAAGATACTGAACCACAGGAAGAAAAAACTGGTGATAAGGAAGACTGTGTCTCAGCTGTTGATAGTGCCAAATACTTAGACATTGTTGAGACTAGAGATAGCCAGGTTAGCAAGAAAGCTAAAGAAATGATTCAAGAAGCAGTTAGCAGTCCTCCAAGAGAAAGCCCTACACCTCTTAGAGGATCAGAAACACCAACTAGAAAAGCTGAAGAAATGCCAGAAGCTTCAAGGGTGGCTTCAGTACGAAGGAGTAGAAGACTCAGCACATCATCACCAGCGACTCCTTCAACCCCAAGGAGAAGTAGAAGGACAAGTGGCAGTACTGCAGATGAGCCTGTGACTCCTGCCCACAAGTCCCTGTTAAGTGAAGTTGCCTTTGAGAGAGTGACAAGGTCAGGAAGGAAGATTGGACAGGTGCCAACACCTGTTACCAAGAAGCGGGCCACTTCCCCCGCCTCTAACCTTGTAACATCAGGAAGAATCCAGAGAAGAGCCTCGGTGGCAGCAGAGGAGGTTCAGAAAGTGACTCAGAGGCTGGAGCTGTCTACTGATGAAATTGAAGAGGCTCCTGCAGCAGTTCAGCAACCAGACTCTGTGTCCATAGCCACTCATGATGTTCTTCCAACTCCTCCTTCATCACCAACAACACCATCCACAAGGAGACGAAGAAGGCAGAGCTCGGGAGAGGCCGAAGCTTCAGTCACAAAGTCCCCAAGTAGGCGCTCTACCCGACAAAGTGCCTTGGATGAATCTTTAGGCACAATTCAAGAAGAAGCAGACATGTCAGAGAGTCTGGAGATTAAGGCCACAAAAGGTAGAACTACCCCTAGGAAATTAGAAGGTACTCCCAATAAAGCAACACCAACTAAGGCTACTCCAACAAGGACACGCAGAAAATCTGCCAAACAGGCTGAGAGCTTAGAAACTATTAAAGAGGATGCAGAACTTTCAACTGGTATTGTGCCCCTTGTTTTAGATGAACAGATAACAGGGACCCCATCCCGAAGAACTCGTCGCTCGCTTGCCGGAGAGACCATTCGGACACCTGTCACTCAAACTCTCGAAGAGGTAACCGAGACTACCCCTGAAACAAAGACCCCATCACGTACCAGAAAAAGGTCCATATCAAAGTCGGAAGCCACTCCTGAGGTCAAAACTCCTATGCGTACAAGGCGGCAATCTGGTGCATCTGATGTTTCAGATATTGGTCAAGAAGCCAAGACACCAACGCGAAGGACACGGAAGTCTGTCACAAAAGAGACATCAGAAGTCACTCCAGAGGCAAAAACACCATCAAGGACAAGAAGACAGTCTGTCTCCTCTGATGTGTCAGAAGCAGCCCAAGAGACTAGGACGCCAACACGCAGGACACGGCAGTCTATTTCAAAGGAAGTGGCGGAGACTGTCCTGGAAGCCAGAACTCCAACACGCACAAGAAGACAATCTGCATCATCTGAGGTGTCAGAGGCTGCTTCAGAGACCCAGATTCAGCCACGTGGAAGACGACAGTCCATCTCGGAGGGTATGACAGAGGTCGTCCCCAAAGCAAGAACTCCTTCACAGAAGAGCAAAAAATCTCAATCAGCCAAAAGCACTAGAAGAAGAACAATACAAGTTTTGCAATCTGAAGAGGAATTTGCAACTGAATCTACACATAGGTTGATCTCTGTCCCATCACCAGGATCAGAAGTATCACAGGTTAGAGACTGACATGTTTATCTGATCAGAAAAATCTGGTACAATTTATGCGTAATTCTTACATGGATTATTATTTTGGATTCTACATAATTTATTGGTAGTCTTATGATTTGTGTCATTGATTATTTTCTATTTATTTATCTTTTTATTTTCCAGAGATCTCCAGATAGAATGTCAACCAGATCTAGCGTCAATAGCCCACTTACAAGCATAAAAGGTTGGAAATGATATCACAGTTTTGTTCATCATAACCATAGCACTGGGTAGAGCTAGCATTATGAGTTTTTATCAGATGATGTTCTGGAGTTCTCTGGGGGGTTTTCTCCAACAGGTTTTCAGTTCTTTGCAACTCAAAACACCAAAAACTGGAAAATATTTATTTTACTGTTACCCAAACAACAGAAGGAGTAGACACTAAAGTTAATCAATAGTAATCTAATGAGTTCATGGAGACAAATCTAGGTAAAGGTATTAACGAAATTGATTAAATTCACAACCCAGAAAATGTAATAGATGTGTTCCGATTAATATGTGATTCCAATGAAGATTTAACCAAAACGTGTCAAGTTCATTAGTTCCATTTATACCATCTTATGGAAACACTGATCTTATCAATATTGTTTCTTTCATTCTTTCCCTTTCTGGCAAACCTTCTGAAATGGGCTGAGACTTTGACCCAAGTCTCTTTTGTCAACACTATCCTACAGTATGATTCTACATTTCTTTTTCAGTGCTAATTTAAAATGTGGTAAGGTTCAGCACAAAAAAAATTCCCATTGGTAAGTTATTAGAGCATGGGGATAATTATATAACATTAACCCTTTCCCGACGGGGCACTCGCTACATGAAGACCCCTATGCCGGACGATTGCAATATTGCATTGTAATCGTCACACTGGCATGACGCCCCGGCATCGGGAGTTTGGCTGTGTCACATGAGTGTGACACACCGTCGTCATAGGGTTAACTAGGAAGGAAAAATGGATAGATAAATCTTGCACAGACACAATTATGAAATGAGTAAGAGTGGA
>NW_028234427.1:5719303-5724303 GCF_977035675.1 Penaeus japonicus | reverse complement strand
GCAAGGGTAAATCCTTAACTCTTTACTAACCCACTTGTGAGGAGATAATAGCAGTACAGTTGATTTGCACCAAGCTAATGCAGTGTGGTGAATTAGCTTTTTTCTAGCACTATATCGAAAATCTACAGTTGAAATGTGAATGCTGCATATCGAGTATTAGATGAACAGTACATAAGGAGAACACTGAAGTTGCACTGTCTGATAAATTCTCGGTCAAATACAGTTATTGCACAATAAAATAGCAATCCTCTTTTATGGTAGCCTGGAACACATATTTGTATTATTACCCTGGTACACTATACTTTCTTGAAAATTGCACTCCTGAAGACTGCTTGGTAAGTACAAGTATGGAGGTCTTAGTTTTATGTGTGTGCTTTAGTTTGTGTTGTAGATGTATTGCATGTCCTTTGTTGCATGCAGAAAGTTAGTAACTGGGTTGCTCATGCAGTAATTATTGGGAGCTTTTGTAGAGAATGGGATTGAATAATTCCCAAATAATTAAACTTTATTTATATTGCAGAACTTTCATTGCCACTGATAGTAATGGTAATGGAACCTACAACCATGTAGATGTAAATGTATGCAAATTCTTTGTCACTATTTGAGACAATCACCATCTTTAAAAGATGATTAACATAAAGCAAAAAAAATATTTACAAGTAAATGAAGTATTGTAGAAATTATGATTTTATGAATGAAATTGACAAAATATTGTTGTAGAAATAGGTCAGTGTTCCTGCCAGCCTGTTTTACGTATACCAGCATTTTGCATATTAAAATATGCGAGGCCTAGTAATGAAAATGTTGAGGTTCCCATAACAGGTCAAAAATATATGGGATTGGTAGGTAGTTTTGTGAATTTTCAGATAATGCAGGGCCAGATTGAGCTCTCTCAGAGCCATGTATCCTCGAACAGGTTCTGTCTCTTTGCATTAATGTTCAATCCCTTTAATGTGGCATGACTGGTCACAGCATATCATATACCACCCTAAAAGTTCTTGCCAAACATAAACCTAAGCCACCACTTCTCACCCTAAGAGCTTGGTTAAACAGTATGGTTGAAGGGAGATGATCATGTCATTCTTCAGAGCAAATGATTGACAAATGGAAAAGAAAATAAAAAAAAAAGGAAATATGCCTTGTTTTACATACTTAAAAATTCCTCCTGTGGAATCTACTATTGTTCCACACATTTGCTGTTGAAGACCTAGTATAAAAAGATTGCCTGAATTTTGAAAGACTGAATTTAGGTTGTGAAATAGCATTTTCTTTCTCATGGCATAGGCAAGAAGAACACTTGCAAAACAAGTGAAGAATTACAAAAAGAAATAGCATTTTGATGACTGTTGCATTTAATTATATTGTTAGTGTTGAAGTAATTAATTTCATTTGGGCTCTTCAAAAATCACCCAACATGTTACTAACAACATAAAATGTTTTCATAATGAACTGACATGATAGCAAACTGACTCAATTAAACACCTACCTTGCAAGGAATAATGGCAATTAACAAGAATTTCCCCCTCCCTTTCTTTAACCACCACAGCACTTGAACACCTGATGGGAGAAGCTGTGGAATTCTTGTTTTCTCCTCCTCTGGCCGAGGGAAGGATTGTGAAGTAAGTTGGATGTGGATTTATTCTTGTTTGTTTTTGTGTGGAATTATTATTTTTCTGGTCTTTCTTCCTTTCTTTCTTGCATGAGTATCTCAGAACATTTCATTTACTTTACTGATTTTCATTTCTATTTACTTTGGTGTTCCAGATTTGATCACGAATGTGGTATGTACAAACCACACTCGGTTTCACTCACTCTTAATCAGTCACACTACTCTCAGCTTACCTACTAACTGTGCACTCATATCATGATTTTCTACTTCTCTTCTGCTTTCTCTTCTTTACGTTCCTGGTTTTATTGATAAATTCTCCTCATCTTTCAACACCATTCTTGTATGTGTGGTTATGTTAATGCATCTCTCTTCACATCACCAGGACCCACGCCAAGATCGAAGAGGCCAGAGGCAGTTCGAGCGAGTCTGAGACTGAGACGGTCGTTCCAGAGAAGTCGTTCAACTAGTGAGGATAATCGAGTGCAGATATTAGTGGATAGATTATCGTGAACAAAGAATCGTTCTCCATCTTGGGGAAAGACAAAGATCTTTTTTTAATGACTTTGTGGCTTTAATGGCTTGTGGGAACTATGATGAACATGATTAAGGAGAAAAAAATGTTTGTTCAGATATATGATATGGAACAATCATGGTGGTACAGTGAAGTGGAGTTTTTCTCCTAGACTGGTATGTGTGCATTTTTGTATGGGAAGCATATCTGTGAAGTATGGTAATTTAATAATGACATTGTTCTTTCTTTATTGAAATGCTAAGATACTTTCTGTGATTGACACTGGATAAAGAGACAAGTTGAGAAAGTCTTTCGTTTCTCTTTGTACATTTTTCTCGGCTCATTTTTGTTCATATCTTTTATTGTTTTCCTCTGGATTAATTGTTTTTGCTTTTAGTTACTTTGGATAATGTTATTTTTTATTCGGGTTTAGTGTAATTAATAAAAGAAAATTATATCCTTGCCTTCGTTGTTATATGTTCAATGGATTTAAGTATTGCAACTCACTCTCTCCAATTCTGCAGCATCTTCCCATAATTTTAACCCGTTCGAGATTAATTGAACAAGGCTGTGATACAAGTTATTAGGTTACGTAACTCTCTGCGTAGAGCTCTAGAGCTAACAAGACGGAAAACAAAGAGCCCCAAAGTGCACAAATATTAAAGATGTTAAACGACTGATCAGGTAAAGGGATGGCGCTATTTGACGGGCCTAGTCTTAACCATAGTAAGTGTAACAGGCAGCCATGCTTGCCAACCACAAATACTATAATGTCCTCAGTAGTCTGTAAGGTTTGGATGCATCTTGATTTAGGTGGCACATTGATTTATTTCTCTATTTCTCTCTCCTTTTTTTTTTTCTTTTTTTTTTTGTGTCGTAAGTGAATATATGACGTATGTTTGTTTTGTATGTCAGTGTTATGTAAGAGCGCAATGCCGGTCTTATAACGTTATAAGGACTTAAAAACATGATCACTGCTGCAGCTCACGTGTATTTGTTCTGTTGATCAAATTGCTCAAGATTTGGCATGTTGGCGTTTTTAGTTTGTGATTTCCTCTTCGTTTTTTTTTTTTTTTTTAAGAAATGAGTGATAACTGTATAGAATCTATTTTAAAAGTTGATAGACCTTACTAAATCAAGTCATCTACCAGAATGTATTAAGCAGTTAGCATATGGAAACTATTCTAGGCTTTTTATCTTCCTACTTTCGCAAGATATTTTGGTGCCATTTTTTATATTTTTTGAAGCTTACTTTTTTGTTCTTTGGATCAGTTCAGTCTGAGTGGAGAAAGGGATTTTTAATTTAAACAGCTTTTTATAAATAAAATTCTGTAAAGAAATTTTTGGTGTTTCTTTCCATAATTGATTTATTTCATGTTCCTTCTCTACCTCCTTCCCTGTCCCCTCCTTTTTTCTTCTTTTTCTTTCCCCTTCTCCTTCATCTTCTCCTCCTCCTCCTTCTTCTCCTTCTTCTTCTTCTCCTTCTCCTTCTTCTTCTCCTTCTCCTTCGTCTCCTTCTCCTCCTCCTTCTCCTTCTTCTTCTTCTCCTTCGTCTCCTTCTCCTCCTCCTTCTCCTTCTTCTTCTTCTCCTCCTCCTTCTTCTCCTCCTTCTTCTTCTTCTTCTCCTTCTTCTTCTTCTTCTCCTTCTCATTCTCATTCTCATTCTCATTCTTCTTCTCCTCCTCCTCCTCCTACTACTACTACTACTACTACTACTACTACTACTACTACTACTACTACTACTACTACTACTACTACTACTACTACTACTACTACTACTACTACTACTACTACTCCTACTCCTACTCCTACTCCTACTCCTCTACTTCCTACTCCTACTCCTACTCCTACTCCTACTCCTACCCCCTCTCCTACTCCTTTCTCTCCATCCTCTTCTACTCCTCTTCCTCCTCTCTCTCCTCCTCTCTCCTCCTCCCTCCTCCTCCCCTCCTCCCATCCTTCCTCCTCTCCTCCTTCTCTCCCTCCTCTTCTCTCCCTCTCCTCCTCCTCCTCCTTCCTCCTTCCTCTTCTCTCCTCCCCTTCCTCCTTCCCTCTCCTCTCCTCCCCCTCCTCCTCCTCCCTCCTTCCTCTTCCTCCTCCCTCCTGCTCTTTCTTCCTCCTTCCTCCTCCCTCTCCTCCCTCCTCCTCCTCCTCCTCCCCTTTCCTCCCCCTTGCTCCCCTCTCCTCCCCCTTCCTCCCTTCTCTTCCCCCTTCCTCCTCCTCCACCTCCCTCCCCTCTCCTCCCATATCCTCCCCCTTTTCTCCCCTCTCCTCCCTCCTTCCTCCCTTACCCTCTCCTCTCCTCCCTCCTTCCTCCCTTACCCTCTCCTCTCCTCCCTCCTCCTTCCTCCCTTACCCTCTCCTCTCCTCCCTCCTCCTTCCTCCCCTCTCCTCCCTCCTCCCCTGTTCTCCCTCCTCCCCTATTCTCCCTCCCCCTCCCTCCTTCCTTCCCTCTCCTCCCATATCCTCCCCCTTTTCTCCCCTCTCCTCCCTCCTTCCTCCCTTACCCTCTCCTCTCCTCCCTCCTTCCTCCCTTACCCTCTCCTCTCCTCCCTCCTCCTTCCTCCCTTACCCTCTCCTCTCCTCCCTCCTCCTTCCTCCCCTCTCCTCCCTCCTCCCCTATTCTCCCTCCCCCTCCCCTCCCCCTCCCTCCTTCCTTCCCTCTCCTCCCTCCTCCCCTCTCCTCCCTCCCTCCTTCCTTCCCTCTCCTCCCTCCTCCCCTCTCCTCCCTCCCTCCTTCCTTCCCTCTCCTCGTTCCTCCCCTCTTCCCTCCCCCTCCCCTCTCCTCCCTCCCTCCTTCCTTCCCTCTTCTCCCTCCTCCCCTCTTCCCTCCCCCTCCCCTCTCCTCTCCTCCTTCCTCCCCTCTTCTCCCTCCCTCCT
>NW_028234427.1:5681803-5691803 GCF_977035675.1 Penaeus japonicus | reverse complement strand
ATATATATATATATATATATATATATAATAATATATATTATACATTTACATAAATTCATATATACATGAACACACACATACTCACGATTACACACACACCACACACATCACACACCATCCCCCACACACATCACAATATATATATATATATATATATATAAATATATATAATATATATATATATATATATATGATAATTATACATATATGTAAATATAATATACATATATATATTAAATATTAATATATATATACTATATATATATATATATATATATAATATATTATGTGGCGTGTTATTCATGCATGTGTGCGTATGTATGGGATATATAATAATAATATATATATATTCAATTATATATATATATATATATATCATATATATATATATATAGTAATTATATATATATATAAATATATTAATTACACATATATATATATTATATAATATATATATATATATATATATATATATATATGATACACGAAATGAGTAAGATGATTTGCTAAGCAACAAATATAGCTTTGCTGAGACTCACGATCTCTGTTAATAGGGTCTTGGCACAGGGTCTTGAGCGCCGTGGCAGTGCAGCTGAAACCCGATGACCCAAGCGCCGAACCAGTGGACAGAGTGACCTCGGTGCCGCGTTCAGTCGTGTCCACGAATTTCGGTGCATTATTGGAACAAAATTTACTCTTACTGGAAAGGATAATCTCTTTTTAATGTTAGATAATGGAGGAACTATTCACAACGCCGTAATCACTTATTGTGTATCTTAGAATATCAAAACATTTATTTTAATGAAAATTATTGACATATTCATAACCAAGAATTAAGTTATAACAACAGCTCATCTCAGAACTTGTCTAACATAATAGAGCGTTCATGCTTAATGTTCTACACGTGTGACAAGAACTTCGTGTTACTTGCCCGTTGGAATCAACGTTGGAAATCGTCAAAGTGTCATCCGTACAGTCGAAGAAGAAGCCACCGACGTTGAATTTGCTACACGATATCTGGATATGGTCGTTGGAATCGACAGCCTGTGCAGATGAGTGCGAGATAACATAAGTATATTCTTCTGCCGTAAAATAGATTCCTGAATGAGGTGATAATTGCTATAGTCTTAAAACAGTTGTAGATAATGCCGGTGTAGCTGTCAAAATACAGAATTTCTTCCATTTTCTACGTGGTTTGTGATTAAAATACTCACACAGAAAACCCATCTCTTGCTGTCTCCTCTCCCATAATTGTTCGGATAGTTTGGGGATGTGAAGGTCTCAGTAATTCCATTCACTAACCACACCTCATAACCTGGGAAAGAAACGTATCGGTGTTAAAGTATACTATATGCAGAACTGTGTAGAAAGGGTCATCCTGTAAAGGAAAGTTTGACTTACTTGCTCGGTCAGTGGCGCTATTGCAGTCCGTTTGCCTCACTGCCTGGGCAGTGCAGGTAAAGCCCTTGTAAATGTTTGACGTGGAGCTGGTGAAGGTGACTTTGGTTCCTCGTGCAGTGGTCTTCACAAGCTGTGGTCCGTTCGTTGAGCAATATTGGCTAAAATGAGGAGATACTTGTTATTTCCTTATAGATGATATATAAAAGAAGGGGAATTATAAAGAAATAATATGAATTGGATAGGACCTCAGCAGAGAAACTGAAAATGAGAGAAACAATGAATATAGATGATTTTAAATATCAGTCAGCGAATAGCACCTGACGGATGAATCGGTGTTGGTGATGAGCAGAGTGTCCACCCGCGGCACCGAAGACGAAGCCTCCGACCTGGAAGTCGCTGCAGGTGATCATGATCCTTTCTGCTGAATTGATGGCCTGAAAAAAACAAACAAACAAACAGATGGAGGTAAAAACTTTGCTAAAACCATATTCCACCAAGATTTTCAGTTATCAATCGATAATCGCTTAACCAAAACGACGCTATCATTAAGAAGGACCGTATTATTAAACATCATTATCATTCTATGGTTGTCTGGAGAGGAAGAAAGAATTACTTACACAAAACACCCACTCCTTATCGTCTCCGCTACCGTAATTGGATGGATAGTTTGGAGAAGTGAAACTGTCAATGGCTCCTGTGGCAAGCCACACTTCGTTTGCTGTTCAAGAAATGGCATTTGCGAATCACTTTCTTAAATCATATGCAGATACTGACTATTATGTGTGTGCTCAAGTGTATAGGTAGTGATGTATATATATATATATATATATATATATATATATATATATATATATATATATATATATATATATGCACAAATATATGTATATATATATATATATATATATATATATATATATATATATATATATATGCATATATATGTATCTATATATATAGATACATATATACATACACATATATGTGTATTTATATATGTATATATATATACATATATACATATATATGTGTGTGTGGGTTTGAATCAATGTGTGTATATGTAAATATACATACGCACACATATATACATATACTATAAACATTTCCATCTACCTATCGATACAGATAGCAAGATAGAAAGAAAGACAGGTACATACATAGATGCAGACACACACGCGAATATACGAACGCACAAGCACTCGCACACACAAACACACATACACACACAATAAGAGAGAACACAAAATGATATTGGAAGCCTCTGTGTATGTTATTAGATGATTACGAAAAAGCATACATCTTTGTATAGTTAATAACAGCGTGTTTCCAAGATTGATTTTATTCTCATGTATCGGTGGTGCAGGTTTGTGATGACTTTTGTGAATGAATGATAGATTATTGAAAGAAAGGCTTATAGGTCGGTAATTCCGTAGATTACTGTATCCCCTTTCTTGTGTATTCATTTTTATTTTCTAAGATTTTGTAGTTTCACAGTCACCCACATATACATGTATGTGTGTGTGTGTGTGTGTGTGTGCATAAGTAGATATCGAGAGTGAGTGAGTGAGAGAGAGAGGGAGAGTTACAAATAGCAATTATCCAGTCACTAACCTGCTGGTTTACTGGCATCCAAACATATGTCCAGCAATGGTGGATCTGTGTAGATAATGGTAGTTGTCTGCCATTAAGTTGAGTGCTGGTTTGGGCAGTATTGTGGTTTGCGGGCTGGGAACATAACTTGTGTGCTGCTTGTGTACCGTGTAGTTGGCTTGAAGTCGCACAAGCTGTGGTCCGTTCGTTGAGCAATATTGGCTAAAATGAGGAGATACTTGTTATTTCCTTATAGATGATATATAAAAGAAGGGGAATTATAAAGAAATAATATGAATTGGATAGGACCTCAGCAGAGAAACTGAAAATGAGAGAAACAATGAATATAGATGATTTTAAATATCAGTCAGCGAATAGCACCTGACGGATGAATCGGTGTTGGTGATGAGCAGAGTGTCATCCGCGCAGCCAAAGACGAAGCCTCCGACCTGGAAGTCGCTGCAGGTGATCATGATCCTTTCTGCTGAATTGATGGCCTGAAAAAAAAACAAACAAACAGATGGAGGTAAAAACTTTGTTAAAATCATATTCCACCAAGATTTTCAGTTATCCATTGATAATCGTTTAACCAAAACGACGCTATCATTAAGAAGGGCCGTGTTATTAAACTTCATTATCATTCTATGGTTGTCTGGAGAGCAAGAAAGAATTACTTACACAAAACACCCACTCCTTATCGTCTCCGCTACCGTAATTGGATGGATAGTTTGGAGAAGTGAAACTGTCAATGGCTCCTGTGGCAAGCCACACTTCGTTTGCTGTTCAAGAAATGGCATTTGCGAATCACTTTCTTATGCACATATGCCAGAAACTGACTATATGTGTGTGCTCAGTGTATAAGGTAGGTGAGGTATAAATATATATATTATAATATATATATAATATATATATATACAGATACATATATATGTTCACAAATATAGTATATAATATATATATATATAATATATATATTATATATATATATATATATATGCATATATATGTATCTATATATATAGATACATATATACATACACATATATATGTACGTATATATGTATATATATACATATACATATATATATATATGCGTGTGTGTGGGTTTGAATCAATGTGTGTGTATGTGTAAATATACATACGCACACATATATACACACACTATAAATATTTCCATCTACCTATCGATATAGATAGCTAGATAGAAAGAAAGACAGGCACATACATAGATACAGACACACACGCGAATATACGAACGCACAAGCACTCGCACACACAAACACACATACACACACAATAAGAGAGAACACAAAATAATATTGGAAGCCTCTGTGTATGTTATTAGTTGGTTACGAAAAAGCATCCAGCTTTGTACAGATAATAACAGTGTGTTTCCAAGATTGATTTTATTCTCTTGTATCGGTGGTGCAGGTTTGTGATGACTTTTGTGAATGAATGATAGATTATTGAAAGAAAGGCTTATAGGTTGGTAATTCCTTAGATTACTGTATCCCCTTTCTTGTGTATTCATTTTTATTTTCTAAGATTTTGTAGTTTCACAGTCACCCACATATACATGTGTGTGTGTGTGTGTGTGTGTGTGTGTGCATAAGTAGATATCGAGAGTGAGTGAGTGAGTGAGTGAGTGAGTGAGTGAGAGAGAGAGGGAGAGTTACAAATAGCAATTATCCAGTCACTAACCTGCTGGTTTACTGGCATCCAAACATATGTCCAGCAATGGTGGATCTGTGTAGATAATGGTAGTTGTCTGCCCATTAGTTGTAGTGGCTGGTTGGGCAGTAGTTGTGGTTGCGGGCTGGGAACTACTTGTTGTGGCTGCTTGTGTAGCCGTTGTAGTTGGCTGTGAAGTAGATGTAGTGGTTGCTTGAGCAGTGGTTGTAGTTGTTGGCGCTGCAGTAGTTGTTGGCTGTGCAGTGGTTGTAGTTGTTGGCTGTGCAGTGGTTGTTGGCTGTGCAGTGGTTGTAGTTGTTGGCTGTGCAGTGGTTGTGGTAGTTGGCTGTGCAGTGGTTGTGGTAGTTGGCTGTGCAGTGGTTGTGGTAGTTGGCTGTGCAGTGGTTGTAGTTGTTGGCTGTGCAGTGGTTGTGGTAGTTGGCTGTGCAGTGGTTGTAGTTGTTGGCTGTGCAGTAGTTATGGTGGTTGGCTGTGTAGTGGTTGTGGTTGTTGGCTGTGCAGTAGTTGTGGTTGGTTGTGCAGTGGTTGTAGTTGTTGGCTGTGCAGTAGTTGTGGTTGGTTGTGCAGTGGTTGTAGTTGTTGGCGCTGCAGTAGTTGTGGTTGGTTGTGCAGTAGTTGTAGTTGTTGGCGCTGCAGTGGTTGTAGTTGGCGCTGCAGTAGTTGGCTGTACAGTGGTTGTAGTTGTTGGCTGTGCAGTAGTTGTGGTTGGTTGTGCAGTGGTTGTAGTTGGCGCTGCAGTGGTTGTAGTTGTTGGTGCTGCAGATGTTGTGGTTGGTTGTGCAGTAGTTGTAGTCGGCTGTGCAGTGGTTGTAGTTGTAGGCGCTGCAGTAGTTGTGGTTGGTTGTGCAGTAGTTGTAGTTGTTGGCTGTGCAGTGGTTGTAGTTGTTGGCTGTGCAGTAGTTGTAGTTGTTGGCTGTGCAGTGGTTGTAGTTGTTGCCGCTGCAGTAGTTGTGGTTGGTTGTGCAGTAGTTGTAGTTGTAGGCGCTGCAGTAGTTGTGGTTGGTTGTGCAGTAGTTGTAGTTAGCTGTACAGTGGTTGTAGTTGTTGGCTGTGCAGTAGTTGTAGTTGTTGGCTGTGCAGTGGTTGTAGTTATTGCCGCTGCAGTAGTTGTGGTTGGTTGTGCAGTAGTTGTAGTTGTAGGCGCTGCAGTAGTTGTGGTTGGTTGTGCAGTAATTGTAGTTGTAGGCACTGCAGCAGTTGTGGTTGGTTGTGCAGTAGTTGTAGTTGTTGGCGCTGCAGTGGTTGTAGTTGTTGCCGCTGCAGTAGTTGTGGTTGGTTGTGCAGTAGTAGTTGTAGGCGCTGCAGTAGTTGTGGTTGGTTGTGCAGTAGTTGTAGTTGTTGGCTGTGCAGTGGTTGTAGTTGTAGGCGCTGCAGTAGTTGTGGTTGGTTGTGCAGTAGTTGTAGTTGTTAGCTGTACAGTGGTTGTAGTTGTTGGCTGTGCAGTAGTTGTAGTTGTTAGCTGTACAGTAGTTGTAGTTGTAGGCGCTGCAGTAGTTGTGGTTGGTTGTGCAGTAGTTGTAGTTGTAGGCGATGCAGTAGTTGTGGTTGGTTGTGCTGTGGTTGTAGTTGTTGGCGCTGCAGTGGTTGTAGTTGATGGCGCTGCAGTAGTTGTGGTTGGTTGTGCAGTAGTTGTAGGCGCTGCAGTAGTTGTGGTTGTTTGTGCAGTAGTTGTAGTTGTTGGCTGTGCAGTGGTTGTAGTTGATGGCGCTGCAGTAGTTGTGGTTGGTTGTGCAGTGGTTGTAGTTGTTGGCGCTGCAGTAGTTGTGGTTGGTTGTGCAGTAGTTGTAGTTGTAGGCGATGCAGTAGTTGTGGTTGGTTGTGCAGTAGTTGTAGTTGTAGGCGCTGCAGTAGTTGTGGTTGGTTGTGCAGTAGTTGTAGTTGTAGGCGCTGCAGTAGTTGTGGTTGGTTGTGCAGTAGTTGTAGTTGTTGGCTGTGCAGTGGTTGTAGTTGTTGCCGCTGTAGTAGTTGTGGTTGGTTGTGCAGTAGTTGTAGGCGCTGTAGTAGTTGTGGTTGGTTGTGCAGTGGTTGTAGTTGTTGCCGCTGCAGTAGTTGTGGTTGGTTGTGCAGTAGTTGTAGTTGTAGGCGCTGCAGTAGTTGTGGTTGGTTGTGCAGTAGTTGTAGTTGTTGGCTGTGCAGTGGTTGTAGTTGTTGGCGCTGCAGTAGTTGTGGTTGGTTGTGCAGTAGTTGTAGTTGTTGGCTGTGCAGTGGTTGTAGTTGTTGCCGCTGCAGTAGTTGTGGTTGGTTGTGCAGTAGTTGTAGGCGCTGCAGTAGTTGTGGTTGTTTGTGCAGTAGTTGTAGTTGTTGGCTGTGCAGTGGTTGTAGTTGATGGCGCTGCAGTAGTTGTGGTTGGTTGTGCAGTAGTTGTAGTTGTTGGCTGTGCAGTGGTTGTAGTTGTTGCCGCTGTAGTAGTTGTGGTTGGTTGTGCAGTAGTTGTAGTTGTTGGCGCTGCAGTAGTTGTGGTTGTTTGTGCAGTAGTTGTAGTTGTTGGCTGTGCAGTGGTTGTAGTTGTAGGCGATGCAGTAGTTGTGGTTGGTTGTGCAGTAGTTGTAGTTGTTGGCTGTGCAGTTGTAGTTGTTGGCTGTGCAGTAGTTGTAGTTGTTGGCGCTGCAGTAGTTGTGGTTGGCTGTGCAGTAGTTGTAGTTGTTGGCTGTGCAGTAGTTGTAGTTGTTGGTTGTGCAGTAGTTGTAGTTGTTGGCTGTACAGTAGTTGTAGTTGGCTGTGCAGTAGTTGTAGTAGTTGGTTGTGCAGTAGTTGTAGTTGTAGGCTGTGCAGTAGTTGTAGTTGGCTGTACAGTAGTTGTAGTTGTTGGCTGTGTAGTAGTTGTGGTTATTGGCTGTGTAGTAGTTGTAGTTGTTAGCTGTGCAGTAGTTGTAGTTGTTGGTTGTGCAGTAGTTGTAGTTATTGGCTGTACAGTAGTTGTAGTTGGCCGTACAGTAGTTGTAGTAGTTGGTTGTGCAGTGGTTGTAGTTGATGGCGCTGCAGTAGATGTTGGTTGTGCAGTAGTTGTAGTTGTAGGCGCTGCAGTAGTTGTGGTTGGTTGTGCAGTAGTTGTAGTTGTTGGCTGTGCAGTGGTTGTAGTTGTTGGCGCTGCAGTAGTTGTGGTTGGTTGTGCAGTAGTTGCAGTTGTTGGCTGTGCAGTGGTTGTAGTTGATGGCGCTGCAGTAGTTGTGGTTGGTTGTGCAGTAGTTGTAGTTGTAGGCGCTGCAGTAGTTGTGGTTGGTTGTGCAGTAGTTGTAGTTGTTGGCTGTGCAGTGGTTGTAGTTGTTGGCGCTGCAGTAGTTGTGGTTGGTTGTGCAGTAGTTGTAGTTGTTGGCTGTGCAGTGGTTGTAGTTGTAGGCGCTGCAGTAGTTGTGGTTGGTTGTGCAGTAGTTGTAGTTGTAGGCGCTGCAGTAGTTGTGGTTGGTTGTGCAGTAGTTGTAGTTGTTGGCGCTGCAGTAGTTGTGGTTGGTTGTGCAGTAGTTGTAGTTGTAGGCGCTGCAGTAGTTGTAGTTGTTGGCTGTGCAGTTGTAGTTGTTGGCTGTGCAGTGGTTGTAGTTGTTGGCGCTGCAGTAGTTGTAGTTGTTGGCGCTGCAGTAGTTGTGGTTGGTTGTGCAGTAGTTGTAGTTGTTGGCGCTGCAGTGGTTGTAGTTGTTGGCGCTGCAGTAGTTGTAGTTGTTGGCGCTGCAGTAGTTGTGGTTGGTTGTGCAGTAGTTGTAGTTGTTGGCTGTGCAGTGGTTGTAGTTGATGGCGCTGCACTAGACGTTGGTTGTGCAGTAGTTGTAGTTGTTGGCTGTGCAGTGGTTGTAGTTGCTGGCGCCGCAGTGGTTGTGGTGGTTGGTTGTACAGTAGTTGTAGATATTTGTGCATCAATTGTAGCTGACAGTACAAGTACAGCGACGATGCAAATAACCAGTTTGGACGCCATTGTGGTGCTGAAAGGAAGTGCTTTCAAATATAATCAACATTTACTCAGAGAAAAAGAAATGATCCATGCATGCACACAATGTTCCTTTCTAAGTCCTTTTGTCAGAATGAATATTAACTACACAAAGTATATATCAAGTGTTGATATTTCGATGATCATAAATTTCAGAGTATTTATTTAAGCTTACCTGAAGTCAAGATTTCAACGAAGCTCTGATGTATGTTTCTCTCTCACGGAGCGAGTGCCTCTCACTGAGAGTCGATGGCTGCTCTCTGCCGAACAACATTCCTCTTACTACTTTTATACTGATCAACGATCAAGTGTTCGCCTTGGATAATTGTGGCTTTTCCTGCAGAATACCAATGAATAATGTAGTACAAGTAATAGCGATATTGCTGAACGAAAAAGACTGTAATTGTAATGTAATGTATAGTGCATAAAAGCGTTCTTGCACAAATCAAACCTAATCTAGTTATATATTTTTCTTTCCTCTTATATGTGCGTATCTATGAATATATATATATGTATATATATATATATATATGTATATATATATATATATATATATATATATATATATATATAAATGTGTATGTATGAATGTATATATATATATATATATATATATATATATATATATATATATATATAAATGTGTATGTATGAATGTGTATATATATATATATATATATATATATATATATATATATATATATATATACATATTCATATATGTATATATATATAAATATATATATATATATATAAATTTACATATATATATAAATTTACATATATATATAATATATATATATATATATATAAATATATATATATATATATGTATATATATATATTTATATATTTATATATATATATATATATATATATTTATATATATATATATATATACAGTACTGGGAAAATTCATAGACAATTCTGGCCATTCAACTGATTTATTCACATTTTTATTGACAGAAGGAATTTTTTAGACAGTAAATATGTTTTATTGTTCCTGATATCTGGATTTCTGTGCCAAACCTCTTTCAACCGCTGGGTGAGCTGTACTCTGTTGGTACATTCAATTTGCTGACTTCATCTTTTAAGTCTTTCCATAAACCTTCAATAGAATTCATATCTGGGCTATTTCCAGGCCAGTCAAGCACTTTGATGTTAAGATCTTTTAGATGACTAGAAACTCTTTTGGCTGTGTGACATGGGGCTCCGTCATGCATGAATATTCCGTTATTGTCAGGAAACCATTCACGAAATTGGGGTACCAGGCGTTTATTTATTATCTTAAGGTATCCGTCTTGATTCAGAGCGCCATCCACGATCTCTAAACGACCTGTACCTTGTGCAGATATGATGGACCAAACCATGACTTTGGAAGGGAACTTGACTGCAGTCTTC
>NW_028234427.1:5661803-5664303 GCF_977035675.1 Penaeus japonicus | reverse complement strand
CACATACACACGTGTGTGTGTGTGTGTTTGTACAGTATATACGTGCGTGTATATATGAGTACATGTGCAAGAGAACATGAACACACATTTCCATTTTGTTAGATTCCAAGACTCCAAAATGTCTCTCCTCATCCGTCACGACGACCCCTGAAGATCCCTCGCAGGAAGCCGTTGGACAGTCGCGAAGGATAATGGGACCCGCGAAGGAAATTGCAAACAGGACTTTTATGATGGGGCTCTGAGCGTTTCCTGTATGCCTTTCCTGCCACATATGTGTCTTAGAGGTCAATATATGCTTAATATTTCATACATCCTATTCTGTATCTTCTATTCGGAGTCATATATTCCAAAGAGAAGGATTCTGTTTTTGTATAGGACAAGCCAGGGAGTATGAGTATAAGATATGATACTGCTTCGATTGAATTCTTTATATTCTATTTAATCGTAACCTAAACGTCAAAAACATTAAGAATATAAAGCCTATGAGACAGGTTCTAACATGGAATTCATATCTAGACTTATTTTAGGATCTGGCTTATTAATATTTGGCTCCAAAAGTAATCATTTCTTTTTTCATACAAACGAGCCTTTATTCTAATTTCTGAAAAAGAATATTATTTTATTGAAGGTTTTATTAACCTATGTTTTAAATCTTATTACTAATTTTTTGCACACTCGTACATATTTACATTCATATACATGTAAACATAAATGTATACCTATCCATCTATATCTATATGTATATATACATACATATATATATATATATATATATATATATATATATATATATATATATGTATATATGTATATATATGATATATATATATATTATATATATTATATATATATATATATTATATATATATATATATATATATATATATATATATATTATATATATATATATATATACATATATATGTATTTATATATGTATGTATATTCATATATATGTATATTTATATATATGTATATATATGATATATATATATATATATATATATATATATAAATATATATATATATATATATTATATATATATATATATACATATATATATATATACATATATATATATATTTACAAATATATATATGTATATATAATATTATATATATATATATATTATAATATATATATATATATATATATATATGTATATATATATGTATATATATATATATATATATATATATATATATATATATATATATATATATATATATATATACGTATATATATGCGTATATATATATATATATATATATATATATATATATATATATATATATATATATATATAATTATATATATATATATATATAATATAATATAATATATATAATATATATATAATGTGTGTGTGTGTGTGTTGTGTGTGTGTATGTATGTATATATATATTATTATATATATATATATATATATATATATATATATATATATATATATGTATATATATATATTATATATATATATATATATAATATATATATATATATATATATATATAATATATATATATATATATATATATATATGTATATATGTATATCCAGTATATCGAGTGATCCGTGGCGGCACAGCATAAGGTGGAAATATATGTGAATGTCTAGAGTGCATATACGAGCGAAATATAAATAAATTACACAAGTGTTATAGAAAATTTAAAAAAAAAAGAATGTCACGGGAAAGCTCGTCCTATCAAAGGCATGGAGATGCCAAAAAGTGCCACATTATAATGAAGGAAACATTGAGTTATACTATTATAGTGATTTGCAAATACACAAAACAGTGTGAAAACATTTGAGGATGCCTGAATATATTCCTAATATAAATTCATACCATCCAAGCAAACCAACAGAAAATGAGTCAAACATCGCTTACACGTTACCCATAGATGCCACGTCAGTGCCAGTGCCAAGGGTCAAAGGTGACCAACTACCATTCAACATCAATTCCTAGTATGCACGTGTAGACACTGTTATATTTGAGTGCTATGTATATACATACGGGCGTAGACATTCGCTTGGAATATGTGCATAATTGCATAATTGTATATTGATAACTGGCACAAGAAAACTCAGGCACAATATAAATGTCCATTCTCACAAGAGTTACTAGGAGATAGATCGGGGGATACTAAGATCTAATAACACGCGAGACTAACTCAAACGTGTTACTGGAGATTCAAGATAGCCTCCTGACTAAAATTACTCTGGAGTAGGTTTCTTAGTTCACAAGCACCTCGAAAAGAATATTAAGGAATTCTACAGTGTGAGCAAAAGAGTAATTTCTGTAATTCTGAAACTAAACAACAGATATAATCTAAAAATTATCCAAGTATACGCTCCTCCCGGCATTCATAGTGATGAAGAGATAGTGAGCTTCTATGAAGATGTGCAAGCAGCTACCGATAGAGCAAAAACCCATTTTACCGTGATTATGGGGGATTTTAATGCCAAGATAGGAATAAGAGAAGATGGAGAAACCTCGGT
>NW_028234427.1:5636803-5639303 GCF_977035675.1 Penaeus japonicus | reverse complement strand
ATTACTGTTATTACTATCATTATCCTTATCATCATTATGAAAATGATTAGTATTATCATTATCATTATTATCATTATAATTATTATTGATATCATCATTAACATTATCATCGTCACTATCATCATTACCATCATCATCGTCATCGCCATTTTTGTTATTTCTACTGTCATTATTAATATTATTATCAATGTCATGACTACCATTGCTACTATCACTATTGTCATTATTATTACTATTATCATTATCATCACTGATGTTGATAAGATAAATGATAATGATAATATCATTATCATCATTATCACAATCATTATTATTGTTTTAGTTGTTCATCTCATTATTATTGTAACTATCGTTATTATCATCTTTATCAATATTATCATTGTTGTTGGTTTTGTTGTTCATGTTTTAGTATCATTCTCATTATTATTATTATCATCATTTTAGTTATGATTATTATCATCATCAGCATCGTTGTTATTAAGATCATAATCCTTACTGTTGTTATCGTTATCATCATTGTTAAGATTATAATTTTTGTGATCATCCTTTTTATCCTCATTAATAGAATTATCATCTTTATCACTTTATCAGCATTATAATCATAATCATTGATATTATCATCATTAAAATAATAGTAATAATAGTAACAGTAATGAAAATGATAATAATTAAGATAAAGATAATAATGATAATGATAATTATCATTATTACCTTTATCATTATCATTATCTCTATTATTATTATCATCATCATTATTATAATAATTTACCATCATTATCGTTATAATTATTGTTGCCTTTTTTATTGTTAATATGATTATGATTATTGTTATTATCATTAGATTATTGTTATTATTAGTAGTCTTTTTATCATTATTTTCATCATCGTTATCATTATCATCATCCTAATCATTATCATAGAAGAGGAAAAAAGAGATAAAGAGAATGATGGAAAATAAGTAAATATATAGATGAATGAAGACAAACAAACAAACAGATAGAGAAAGAGAAAAAAATAAACAAATGTCATTTAAATTTAAAATAATTATAGATTATCAAGAAATAGAAAAAGAAGGAAAGATTTGAGATAAAATAGCAAAATACAATTTAGAAAGGGGGAGGGGGCGAGAGAAAAAAAAAGAACAAGCCGTTTACAAGAAGAACAGGTGACAGGAGGTGAGGGTTTCCATTTTCTTTCATTCAGTTTTTTCATTTTTCTTTCTTTTTTTTTATTTCTTTCTCATTTCTTCTTCTCTCTGTTCATCTGTGAGGTCATAACAGGTCGCCTCAGATGGATACATTTAGGAAGCTTTGGGATGAATATCTGAATGACGCCTACATATTCATACATACATACTCATATAACCACAAGCAACCGAGCACACAAACACCCCTCCCCCCTCCCACCCACACACACACTCTCTCTCTCTCTCTCTCAACCACAAGCAACCGAACACACAAACACCCCTCCCCCCCCCCCGCCCCCACACAAACAACACACTTCTCTCTCAACCACAAGCTAGCAACACACAACAAACCTCCCCCCCCACCAACCCCACCCCCCCCCCCCACACACACACTCTCTCTCTCTCTCTCTCAACCACACGCAACCGAACGCACAAACACCCCCCCCCCCCCCCACTACCTACACACACACCCTCTCTCTCTCTCTCTCTCTCTCAACCACACGCAACCGAACGCACAACCCCACCCCCCCCCCCGACACACACACTTTCTCTCTCAACCACAAGCTAGCAAACACACAAACACCTCCCCCCACCCCCCACCCCCCGACACACACACTCTCTCTCTCTCTCTCTCAACCACACGCAACCGAACGCACAAACACCTCCCCCCCACCCCCCACCCCCCGCCACACCCACCTTCTCTCTCACTCTCTCTCTCAACCACACGCAACCGAACGCACAAACACCTCTCCCCCACCCCCCACCCCCCGACACACACACACTCTCACTCTCAACCACAAGCAAGCAAACACACACAAACACCTCCCCCCACCCCCCACCCCCCGACGCACACACACTCTCACTCTCAACCACACGCAACCGAACGCACAAACACCTCTCCCCCACCCCCCCACCCCCGCCACAACACACACACACCTCTTCCTCCCTCACACCTCTCAACCACAAGCAAGCAAACACACCCAAACCCCGCCCCCCACCCCCCCCCCCCCGACACACACACACTCTCTCTCTCAACCACAAGCTAGCAAACACACAAACACCTCCCCCCCACCCCCCACCCCCCGACACACACACACTCTCACTCTCAACCACAAGCAAGCAAACACACACACACCTCCCCCCCACCCCCCACCCCCCGACACACACACCCTCTCTCTCACTCTCAACCACAAACAAGCAAACACACACACACACACACACATAACCAATCATGTGTACGTACTGTAAATATTTAAATAAGAGCGTGGATGTGCGTCCGAGTAACAGCACAGAAAAGGACTCGGGTGCCCTACG
>NW_028234427.1:5571803-5576803 GCF_977035675.1 Penaeus japonicus | reverse complement strand
GAGAGGGAGCTTTTCTGGGATAGGAGAGGGAGCTTTTCTGGGATAGGAGAGGGAGCTTTTCTGGGATAGGAGAGGGAGCTTTTCTGGGATAGGAGAGGGAGCTTTTCTGGGATAGGAGAGAGAGCTTTTCTGGGATAGGAGAGGGAGCTTTTCTGGGATAGGAGAGGGAGCTTTTCTGGGATAGGAGAGGGAGCTTTTCTGGGATAGGAGAGGGAGCTTTTCTGGGATAGGAGAGAGAGCTTTTCTGGGATAGGAGAGGGAGCTTTTCTGGGATAGGAGAGGAGGCTTTTCTTGAATAGGAGAGGGAGCTTTTCTGGGATAGGAGAGGGAGCTTTTCTGGGATAGGAGAGGGAGCTTTTCTGGGATAGGAGGGGGAGCTTTTCTGGGATAGGAGAGGGAGCTTTTCTGGGATAGGAGAGGGAGCTTTTCTGGGATAGGAGAGGGAGCTTTTCTGGGATAGGAGAGGGAGCTTTTCTGGGATAGGAGTGGGAGCTTTTCTGGGATAGGAGAGGGAGCTTTTCTGGGATAGGAGAGGGAGCTTTTCTGGGATAGGAGAGGGAGCTTTTCTGGGATAGGAGAGAGAGCTTTTCTGGGATAGGAGAGGGAGCTTTTCTGGGATAGGAGAAAGAGCTTTTCTGGGATAGGAGAGGGAGCTTTTCTGGGATAGGAGAGGGAGCTTTTCTGGGATAGGAGAGGGAGCTTTTCTGGGATAGGAGAGGGAGCTTTTCTGGGATAGGAGAAAGAGCTTTTCTGGGATAGGAGAAAGAGCTTTTCTGGGATAGGAGAGGGAGCTTTTCTGGGATAGGAGAGGGAGCTTTTCTGGGATAGGAGAGGGAGCTTTTCTGGGATAGGAGAGGGAGCTTTTCTGGGATAGGAGAGGGAGCTTTTCTGGGATAGGAGAGGGAGCTTTTCTGGGATAGGAGAGGGAGCTTTTCTGGGATAGGAGAGGGAGCTTTTCTGGGATAGGAGAGGGAGCTTTTCTGGGATAGGAGAGGGAGCTTTTCTGGGATAGGAGAGGGAGCTTTTCTGGGATAGGAGAAAGAGCTTTTCTGGGATAGGAGAGGGAGCTTTTCTGGGATAGGAGAGGGAGCTTTTCTGGGATAGGAGAGGGAGCTTTTCTGGGATAGGAGAGGGAGCTTTTCTGGGATAGGAGAGGGAGCTTTTCTGGGATAGGAGAAAGAGCTTTTCTGGGATAGGAGAGGGAGCTTTTCTGGGATAGGAGAGGGAGCTTTTCTGGGATAGGAGAGGGAGCTTTTCTGGGATAGGAGAGGGAGCTTTTCTGGAATAGGAGAGGGAGCTTTTCTGGGATAGGAGAGGAGCTTTTCTGGGATAGGAGAGGGAGCTTTTCTGGATAGGAGGAGCTTTCTGGATAGGAAGAAGAGCTTTTGGGATAGAGGAGCTTTTCTGGATAGAGAGGGAGCTTTTCTGGGATAGGAGAGGGAGCTTTTCTGGATAGGAGGGAGCTTTAGGAAAGAGGGAGCTTTTCTGGGATAGGAGGGAGCTTTTCTGGATAGGAGAGGGAGCTTTTCTGGGATAGGAGAGGGAGCTTTTCTGGGATAGAAGGAGCTTTTCTGGATAGGAGAGGGCTTTTCTGGATAGGGGAGCTTTTCGGATAGGAGAGGGAGCTTTCTGGGATAGGAGAGGGAGCTTTTCTGGATAGGAGAGGAGCTTTCTGGATAGGAGAGGGAGTTTTCTGGGATAGGAGAGGGAGCTTTTCTGGGATAGAGAGGAGCTTTTCTGGGATAGGAGAGAGTTTTCTGGATAGGAAGGGAGCTTTTCTGGATAGAAGGAGAGCTTTTCTGGGGAGAGGAGGAGAGGGAGCTTTCTGGGATAGGAGAGGGAGCTTTCTGGGATAGGAGAGGGAGCTTTTCTGGATAGGAAGGGAGCTTTTTGGGTTAGGATAGGGATGGAGCTTTTCTGGATAGGAGAGGAGCTTTTCTGGGATAGGAGAAAGAGCTTTTCTGGGATAGGAAGGACTTTTTGGGATAGGAGAGGGAGTTTTCTGGATAGGAGGGAGCTTTTCTGGATAGAGAGGGAGCTTTTCTGGGATAGAGAGAGAGCTTTTCTGGGATAGGAGAGAGAGCTTTCTCTGGGATAGGAAGGGAGCTTTTCTGGATAGGAGAGGAGCTTTTCTGGGATAGGAGAGGGAGCTTTTCTGGGATAGGAGGGAGCTTTTCTGGATAGAGAAGAGCTTTCTGGATAGGAGAAGAGCTTTTGGGATAGAGGGAGCTTTTCTGGGATAGGAGAGGGAGCTTTTCTGGATAGAAGGGAGCTTTTCTGGGATAGGAAGGAGCTTTTCTGGGATAAGGGAGGGAGCTTTTCTGGGATAGGAGAGGGAGCTTTTCTGGATAGGAGAGGGAAGCTTTCTGGGATAGGAGGAGGGAGCTTTTCTGGGATAGGAGAGGAGCTTTTCTGGATAGGAGGGAGCTTTTCTGGAATAGGAGAAGGAGCTTTTCTGGATAGGAGAGGGAGCTTTTCTGATAGAGGGAGCTTTTCTGGGATAGGAGAGGGAGTTTTCCTGGGATAGGAGAGGGAGCTTTTCTGGGATAGGAGAGAGAGCTTTTCTGGGATAGGAGAGAGAGCTTTTCTGGGATAGGAGAGAAAGCTTTTCTGGGATAGGAGAGAGAGAGCTTTTCTGGGATAGGAGAGAGAGCTTTTCTTGAATAGGAGAAGGAGCTTTTCTGGGATAGGAGAAGGAGCTTTTTTGGGATAGGAGAGTAAGCTTTTCCTGGATAGGAGAGTGAGCTTTTCTTGAATAGGAAAGAGAGCTTTTCTTGAATAGGAAAGAGAGCTTTTCTTGAATAGGAAGGGAGCTTTTGGAGGGAGCTTTTTTCTGGATAGGAGAGAGAGCTTTTTCTATAGGAGAGAGACTTTCTGGGATAGGAGAGGACTTTCCCTGGGATAGAAGGAGACTTTTCCTTGGGATAGAAGGACTTTTCTGGATAGAGAGGACTTTTCTGAAAGAGAGAGAGCTTTTCTCGATAGGAGAGGGAGCGTTTCTGGGATAGGAGAGGGAGCTTTTCTGGGATAGGAGAGGGAGCTTTTCTTGAATAGGAGAGGGAGCTTTTCTTGAATAGGAGAGGGAGCTTTTCTGGGATAGGAGAGGGAGCTTTTCTGGGATAGGAGAGGGAGCTTTTCTTGAATAGGAGAGGGAGCTTTTCTGGGATAGGAGAGGGAGCTTTTCTGATATAGAGAGAGCTTCTGGGAGAGGAGAGAGAATCTTCTGGATAGGAAGGGAGCTTTTCTGGGATAGGAGAGAGAGCTTTTCTTGGATAGGAGAGAGAGCTTTTCTGGGATAGGAGAGGGAGCTTTTCTGGATAGAGGAGGGAGCTTTTCCTGGGATAGGAGAGGGAGCTTTTTCTGGGATAGGAGAGAGAGCTTTTCTGGATAGGAGAGAGAGCTTTTCCTGGGATAGGAGAGTGGAGCTTTTCTGGGGATAGGAGAGAGAGCTTTCTGGATAGAAAAGAGCTTTCTTGAATAGGAAAGAGAGCTTTTCCTGGATAGGAGAGTGAGCTTTTCTTGGATAGGAAAGAGAGCTTTTCTTGGATAGGAAAGAGAGCTTTTCTTGAATAGGAAAGAACTTTTCCCTGGATAGAGAGCTTTTCTTTCCTTTGAATAGGAAAGAGAGCTTTCGGGATAGGAGAGGGAGCTTTTCCCTTTTTTTCTTGGATAGGAAAGAGAGTTTTTCTCCCCTTTTCCCCTGTCCTTGAATAAGAAAGAGAGTGAGCTTTTTCATTGAATAGGAAATTAGAGCTTTTTTTTCCTTTTTTTTCCCCTTTTCCCTTTTTTTCCTTCTCTTTTCTTTACCTTTTTTTTTATTCTTTTTTTTTTTTTTTTCCTTTTTTTTTTTTTTTTTTCTTTTCTTTTCTTTTTTTTTTTCCTGGATAAGAGATGAGCTTTTCTGGAATAGAAAGAGACTTATTTACTTGGAAGGGAAAGAGAGCTTTTTTTTTTTTTCCTGGATAGGAAAGTGAGCTTCGTTTCCCCCATCATGACATAGGACAGAGAGCTTTTTTTTTTTTTTTCTCTCCTGGGTAAGGAGACGGAAGCTTTTTCTCTTCTTCTTTTCTATCCCTCCTGGAAAGGGATCGGTGAAGAGAGGACTTTTCTCCTCTTTTGAATAGGAAAGAGAGCTTTTCTTTTTTTTTTCTTTTTCCTTTTCCTGTTGTGGAGGGGATGGAAGGAGGGTAGGAGAAGTGAAGAGCATATGGGTGGAGCATCGTGTGGGAAAGGGGGGGGGGAGGGTGGAGGGGGGTGAAACGGTGTGTGAGCGAGGGTGTGGGGGGGGGGGGGAGTGGAGTAGGCGTGAAGTTTGTTATTTAGGGGAATCATGTTCTCATGAGAGAGATAGCAGCTTTGTTTCCGGATAGGAGATACGTTTCCTTGAAGAGAATGAAAGCTTTTCCTGGATTAAGTGAGCTTTTCTTGAATAGGAGAGTGAGCTGTGCTTGATAAAGAAGCTTTTCTTTTTTGGATAGGAAAGAGAGCTTTTCTCTTGTATAGGCAAAAACAGCTTTTCTTGGAAAAAAGAAGATTTTCCTGATAGGAAGTGAAGCTTTTCTTGAATAGGAAAGAGACTTCTTTTCTGTCTTGGATAAGGAAAGAACTTTTTCCTGGATCGGAAGGTACATTTTCTTGAATAGGAAAGAGAGCTTTTCTTGGATAGGAAAGAGAGCTTTTCCTGGATAGGAGAGTGAGCTTTTCTTGAATAGGAAAGAGAGCTTTTCCTGGATAGGAGAGTGAGCTTTTCTTGGATAGGAAAGAGAGCTTTTCCTGGATAGGAGAGTGAGCTTTTCTTGAATAGGAAAGAGAGCTTTTCCTGGATAGGAGAGTGAGCTTTTCCCTTCTGATAGTAAGTGAGCGTTCTTGAAATGATAGAGAGCTTTTCTGGGATAGGAGAGAGAGCTTTTCTTGAATAGGAAAGAGAACGTTTCTTTGGTTAGAAAAAGAGATTTCCTTGAATAGGAAAGAAAGCTTTTTCTTGATATGAAAGAGAGCTA
>NW_028234427.1:5561803-5566803 GCF_977035675.1 Penaeus japonicus | reverse complement strand
CTCCCTCTTTCCTCTCCCTCCCTCTCCCCCTCTCCCTCTCCATCTCTCCCTCTCTCTCTCTCTCTCTCCTCCCTCCCTCTCTCCCTCACTTTCTCTCTCTCCCTCACCCCTCTCTCTCTCCCTCTCTCCCCTCTCCCCTCTCCTCGTCTCTCTCTCTCTCTCGCTTCTCTCTCTCTCTCTCCCTCTCCCTCTCTCTCCGTCTCTCTCTCCCTCTCCCTCTCTCTCTACATCGCTCCTCCTCTCAGATAGCCCTCTCATCAAATCCTCTCTCTCTCTTCTCCTCTCTCTCTCTCTCTCTCTCTCCCTCTCTCTCTCCCCTCCCCTCTCACTCTCCTCTTTCTCTCTCTCCCCTCTCCTCTCCTCTCTCTCTCTGTCTATTCTTATCTCTCTCGCTCTCTCTCTCTCTCCCTCTCCCCTCCATCTCTCTCTCTCTCTCTCTCTCTCCCTTCCCCTCTCCCTCTCCCGTCTCCCTCTTCCCTCTCCCACTCCCTCTCCCTCTCTCCCTCTTCCCTCTCCCTCTACTTTTCCCTCAACTCCTCTCCCTTCCCTCTCTCTCTCCATCTCCATCTCCTCTACCCTCCCTCTCTCTCCCTCCCCTCTCCTCCCCCCCCTCTCCCACTCCTCTCCCGCTCTCTCATTCCCTATCCCTCCTCTCTCACACTACCTCTCCCCTCTCCTCTCTCTCTTTCCCTTCGCCTCTCCCGCTCCCGCTCTCCCTCTCCCCCTACTCACTCACCTTCTGACCTCGCACCTCTCATCCATCTCCCTCTCCCTCTACTCTCCTCCCTCTCCCTCTCCCTCCCCCTCTCCCCTCCCTCTCCCCTCTCCCATCTACCTCTCCCTCTACCTACTCCTTCTCCTCTCCTTCTCTCCAGCGCCCTCTCCCTCTCCATCTCACATCTCCCTCTCCCTCCTCACCTCCATCTCACCTCTCCCTTCGCCCTCTCCCTCACACCCTCTGCCTCTCACTTTCCTCGACCTCTCCCTCTCTCCTCTCCCCCGCCCCTCCCTCTCCCTCTCTCTCTCTCTCTCTCTCCCCCTCTCCCTCTTCCTCTCCCTCACCCCACCTCTCTCTCTCTCTCTCTCCCTCCCTCTCCCTCGCTCTCTCTCTCTCTCCCTCTCCCTTTCCCTCTCCCTCTCCCTCTTCCTCGCCCTACCTCTCGTCTCCTCGTCCCTCTCCCTCTCCCTCTCTTTCTCTTTCTCCCTCTCCCTCACCCTCTCCATCTTCTTCACTCTCTCCCTCTCCCTCTCCCTCTCTCCCTCTTTCCCTCCCCTCTCCCTCTCCCTCCCCTCTCCTCTCCCATCTCTCTCTCCCTCTCCCTCTCCCCTCTCTCTCCCTCTATCCCCTCCCCTCTTCTCCTCTCCCCTTCCTCTCCCTCTCTTCTCCCTCTCCCTCTCCCCTTCACTACCCCCTCCCTCTCCCTCTCTCTCCTCCCTTTCCCCCTCCCCCCCCCTCTCCCTCTCCTCTCCCCCCTCTCTCCCTCGCCCCTCCCTCTAACATCTCCCTCTCCTCTCCATCTCCTTCTCCCTCTCCCTCTCCCTCTCCCTCTCTCCCTCTCCTCTTCCCTCTCCCTCTCCCTCTACTTCCTCCCTCTCCCCCCTCCTTTATCTCCCTCTCCTCTCCCTCTCCCTCTCCCTCTTCGCCTCTCCTCCCCCCTCCTCCCTCTCCCTCTCCCTCTCCCCCTCCTCTCCCTCTCCCTCTCCCTCTCTCTCTCACTCTCTCTCTCTCCCTCTCCATCTTCCTCTCACCTCTCCCTCTCTCTCTCTCTCCCTCTCTCCCTCTCCCTCTCACCTCCCCCTCTCCCTCTCCCCTCCCTCTCCCTCTGCCTCCCTCTCCTTCCCCTCTCCCTCTCCCTCTCACCTCCTTCCTCTCTCTTCTCTCACTCATCCCTCTCCCTCTTTCCTCTCTCTCTCTCTCTCTCCTTCTCCCTTCTCCCCTCTCTCCCCTCCCCACTTCCCTTCTCCCTCTCACCTCTCCCTCTCCATCTTCTTCTCCCTCTCCCTCTCCCTCCTCCCCCTCCCCACCCTCTCCCTCCCTCTTCCTCTCCCACTCCCACTCCCTCTCCCTCACCCTCTCCCTCTCCCTCTCGTCTCTCCTCTCCCTCTCCTTCTCCCTCCTCCCTCCCCTTCTCCCTCCCCCCCTCCCTCTCCCTCCCCCTCCCCCTCCCCCGTCATTAGGAAGTGATACGGGAACTTTCATCTCTGGAGATCAAACGAGCTTTTAGGGGGGGGGGGGGGGGGGGGTGTCAGCGTCGAGCTCTCCTGCAAAGCGTCGAGCTCTCCCTCTCCCTCTTCCTCTCCCTCTCCCTCTCCCTCTCAACCTCGTCCCTCTCCCTCTCCCTCCTCCCTCTCCCTCTCCTCCCTCTCCCTATCCCTCACTCCCTCACTATTCCCTCTCCCTCTCCCTACACCCTCTCACCTCTCCCACCCCCTCTATCTCTCTCTCTCACTCGCTCCCTCTCCCACTCCCTCTCCCTCTCCCGCTCCCTCTCTCTCTCCCCACTCTCCCCTCTCCCTCTCCCTCTCCCTCTCCCTTCACTTCCTTATCCCTCTCCCACCTCCCTCTCATTCACCCTCCTCTCCTCTCCCTCTACCTCTCTCCTCTCTCTCCCTTCCTCTCTCCTCTCGCCTCTCTCCTCTCTCTCTCTCCCTACTCCCATTTCTCCTCCCCCTCCCCCACCCCCTCTCCCCTCTCCACTCTCCCTCTCCCTCACTCTCTCTCTCCCTCTCCCTCCTTCCCTCTTCCCCTCTCCTTCCCCCCATCCATCCCTCTCCCTCTCCTCCTCCCCCTCTCTTCACTCTCCCTCTCCCTACATCCCTCTCCTTTCTCCTCTCTATCACTCCCTCTCCCTCTCCCTCTCCCTCTCCCTCTCCCTCTCCCTCTCCCTCTCCCTCTCTCCCTCTCCCTCTCCCTCTCCCGTCATTAGGGAGTGATACGGGAACTTTCATCTCTGGAGATCAAACGAGCTTTTAGGGGGAGGGGGGGGGGTCAGCGTCGAGCTCTCCTGCAAAGCTCTAAGAGCGGCTTGACTCCTCTCTTTGCTTGGGGGAGGGGCGTTATGTCGTCGGGAAGGAGGAAGGGAGTGGCAGGGAGGGAGGGAGGGAGTGGCAGGGAGGGAGGGAGGGAGGGAGTGGCAGGGAGGGAGGGAGGGAGTGGCAGGGAGGGAGGGAGATAGATAGATAGATAGATAGATAGATAGAGAGAGAGAGAGAGAGAGAGAGAGAGAGAGAGAGAGAGAGAGAGAGAGAGAGAGAGAGAGAGAGAAAGAGAAAGAAAGAAAGAAATAGAGAGAGAGAAAGAGAGAGAAAGTACCAACGCAGCGAAAAAAAAAGAGAGAAACAAAAGAAAATCAGCGAAAGAAAGGCCCCCCCCAAAAAAAAACAAAAAAAACAAACGAAGACACGGAAGAAAACATCAGAACCTGCACCGCCGCGCCGAGGGGAGAGAGGGCGAAGGGGAAGGAAAAATCGGGGATTTGTGATCAAAGGTGCTATCTCTGCTCGTATGGTTTCCATTGTGTCGGAGAGGACCCGCTTGTAAGCCTCTGTCTCTGGGATAATTTGGGGACCAGGGGATACTCCGAGGTGTCCTTGACTCCGTGTCCTTAGAGGAGGGAAAGAGATATAGGTGGGAACACGGAGAGCGAGAGGGAAAGGGGGGAAGGGAAGAGATAGAAAGGGAGAGAGGGTAGGGGGTAAAGATAGAGAGGGAAAGAGGGAAAGAGGGAAAGGAAGGAGATAGAAAGGGAGAGAGGGAAGGGGGTAAAGATAGTGAGGGAAAGAGGGAAAGAGGGAAAGGAAGGAGATAGAAAGGGAGAGAGGGAAGGAGGAAAGATAGAGAGGGAAAGAGGGAAAGGAAGGAGATAGAAAGGGAGAGAGGGTAGGGGGTAAAGATAGAGAGGGAAAGAGGGGAAGGGAAGAGATAGAAAGGGAAAGAGGGAAGGAGGAAATATAGAGAGGGAAAGAGGGAAAGGGAAGAGATAGAAAGGGAGAGAAGGTAGGGGGTAAAGATAGAGAGGGAAAGAGGGAAAGAGGGAAAGGAAGGAGATAGAAAGGGAGAGAGGGAAGGAGGAAAGATAGAGAGGGAAAGAGGGAAAGGGAAGAGATAGAAAGGGAGAGAGGGTAGGGGGTAAAGATAGAGAGGGAAAGGGGGAAAGAGGGAAAGGAAGGAGATAGAAAGGGAGAGAGGGTAGGGGGTAAAGATAGAGAGGAAAAAGGGGGAAAGGGAAGAGATAGAAAGGGAGAGAGGGTAGGGGGTAAAGATAGAGAGGGAAAGGGGGAAAGAGGGAAAGGAGTAAGGAGGATAGAAAAGGGAGAGAGGGGTAGGGTGGTAAAGATAGAGAGGAAAAAGGGGGAAAGGGAAGAGATAGAAAGGGAGAGAGGGTAGGGGGTAAAGATAGAGAGGGAAAGAGGGAAAGGAAGGAGATAGAAAGGGAGAGAGGGTAGGGGGTAAAGATAGAGAGGGAAAGAGGGAAAGGAAGGAGATAGAAAGGGAGAGAGAGAGGCGTAGGGGGTAAAGATAGGAGAGGAAAGAGGGAAAAAGGGGAAAGGGACGAGATAGAAAGGGGAGAGAGGGGTTAGGGGGGTAAAGTAGAGAGGGAAAGAGGGGAGAGAGGGACAAGGAAGAAGAGATAGAAAAGGGAGAGAGGGTAGGGGGTTAAAGATAGAGGAAAAAGGGGGGGGAAAGGAAGAGAGATAGAAAGGGGAGAGTTGGTAGGGGGTAAAGATAGAGAGGAAGAGGGAAAGGAAGAGATAGAAAGGGAGAGAGAGGGTAGGGGTAAAGATAGAGAGGAAACGAGGGTCAAAGGGGGAAAGGAAGAGATAGAAAGGGAGAGAGGGTAGGGGGTAAAGATAGAGAGGGAAAGGGGGAAAGAGGGGGGGGGAAAGGAAAGGGAGATAGAAAGGGAGAGAGGGTAGGGGGTAAAGATAGAGAGGAAAAAGGGGGAAAGGGAAGAGATAGAAAGGGAGAGAGGGTAGGGGGTAAAGATAGAGAGGGAAAG
>NW_028234427.1:5549303-5556803 GCF_977035675.1 Penaeus japonicus | reverse complement strand
CCTTATCAATATAATCATCATCATTATTATCATTATTATCAACATGATTAACATTATCATTGTTAACATCATTATCATTATTACCATTACCATAATCATCATTATTATCATTATTCTTGTCATCATCAGTATTATCATTATTATCATTATTGGTATTCTTATTATCATCATCATTATTCTTATCATCATTATTATTTTTGTTATTATACCATTATTACCATTATCTTTATTATTAATATTACTGTCATTGTTATTATTATTATCATCGGTATCATTGTTAACGTTTTATTATTACCATTGTCATTATTAGTAGTTACTGCAATCTCTATTGCCAGTGCAACTAGTATTGGTATCATCAATATTTTTTAAGTTCACGATAATTATGATCATTATCATTTTACTGTTATCATCATCATCAACACCATTACTTCCTATATGATATTGTAATCTTTATAATCATCATTATTCTATTTCATTCCTAAAATAACGATGATGATGATAATGATGATGATGGTTATAATCATGGTGATGGTGGTGATGATATTGATATGATGATGATGATTGTGATAGTGGTGATGGTGGTGGTGGTGATGATGAGGATGATGGTAATGATAATGATAATAACAATGATAGTAATAATGACAATGATATTAGATATGATAATAAAGATAATCATAATAATGATTGTAGTAATGATAGTAATACAACTACTGCTACCAATAATAATGACAGCAATGACAATGATAATAATAATAATGACAATAAGGATAACAACTATGATAGTAATGATGTTAATGATAAAGACAGTAATAATGATGATGGTAGCAGAAATAATGATAGTAATGATAATGGTAATATCACTGATAATGATGTTAAAGGAAATGGTAATATTCACTGACATTGTTATCATCATTATCGCATTTCCATCACCGTTATGATTATCATCCTCATTTATTATCATCATCATCTTTTTCGTTACCATGATTATCGTTGTTATTATTGATACCAGTTATCAATATCAAAATCGTTATCATTAGTGCCGTCATCATATGATAACTCCCTTGTCCATTATCATATTTTTTTTTTTGTAATTGGTATCAAAATTTCCAATTAGATAAATATACATATAAGAGACATCAACTTCTATGGCTTATTAAATCCCACCCCCCCACCCCACCCTCTTACTAAGAAAAAAAAAGAAAAGAAAGAGAGAGAGAGAGAGAGAGCGAGAGAGAGAGAGAGAGAGAGAGAGAGAGAGAGAGAGAGAGAGAGAGAGAGAGAGAGAGAGAGAGAGAGAGAGAGAGAGAGAGAGAGAGAGAGAGAGAGGAGAGAGGAGAAGAGAGAAAGAGAGAGAGAGAGAGAGAGAGAGAGAGAGAGAGAGAGAGAGAGAGAGAGAGAGAGAGAGAGAGAGAGAGAGGAAGAAAAAAAAAAACGAAACAAAAATAAATCTTTCAATAATTAACGAAAGAAGAGGCCTTTTGACGGCGTACTGCTGTGACATGCGAAAATAATGTCACTCAATATGTTTTAATTCAGGCGCAATTAAACCAGCTTTTCTGCTAATGGCTTAAATCAGCAGCTTTGCCCGACAGCGGAAGGGATTAAGCTGAATTTGCGAAAATGTAAATATGTAACATGGCGCAAAGACATACACTCACACATAGACACATATTTACACAGGTAACGCATGTATACGTGTATAAACACATAGAGTGAAATAAACATAAGGACACATTTATACGTAAATACATGAGGTCGCGTGTTTGTATGTATGTTTGCATAAAACATTTTAATGTGTATTAGCGTGTATGAGTATGTGTATCAGTTTTATTTTGTTGTTTTTCTTGTAATTGTCATTGTCATTATTATTTTTTTTCATTAGTATTATCTTATTTCATCATTATCGTTCTTATTATCATTATCAAAATCATTAGGATTGTTATTTGCATCACTATTATTATCACTTTTGTGATTATCAAAATCATTATCATTATCATTATCATCAATTTTATTATCATAATTATCATTATCATTATTGTTGTTGTTATTATCATTATCATAATTATCTTTACTATCATTATTTTTATCATCATTATTATCATTTCATTACTGTTATTATCATTATTATTATAATTAACATTATTATCATTATCATTACTTTTATTCTGTTATCATTTGCATTGCCAACATTATTGCTATTGTTGTTATCATCATTATCATTATTATCATTGATCTTATTGATATCATTATTATTATCATTATCATTATTATCACTATCATTATTATTATCAACATCATTATGATTATTATCATTATCATTATTATCATCATTATTATCATCATAATAATCACTATAATCATTATCATTATCCCCATTATCATTATTATCATTATCATCATTATTATCATTATCACTATTGCCATTGATATCATCTTTGCCTTTGTTATTATCATCATTATCATTATTGTAATCCTTATCATTATCATAATTGATATTATTGTTATCATTATTATTATCATCATTGCCATTATTATCATTATCACTATCTTTATAATCCTTATTCTTAACATCATTATCATTGTTATTATTATCATCATTATTATTGTAATTTTCATTATTATCATTATTGTTATTATCATTATCATCATTATCGTTTTTATTATCATCATTATTATTATCATCATTACCATTGTTATCATTATCATGATTATCATTATCATTATCATCATCATTATCATTATTATTATTATTATTATTATTATTATCATTATCATTATTATCATCATTATCATTATTATCATTATTATTATCATTATCATTATTATTATTATTATTATTATTATTATTATTATTATTATTATTATTATCATTAATATCATAATCATCATTATTATTGTTATCATTATCATTATTATCATTATCATTAGTATTATCATTATTATTATTATCATTATCATCACCATCATCATCATCATTATTATCATTAACATTATTTTTATTATCCATATTATCATTATCCATATTAACATTATCATTATTTTATTATCATTATTATCATCATTATTATTATCATTACTATTATCATTATTATTATCATTATCATTATCATTATTATCATTATTATAATTATCATCATTATCATCATAATAATTATTGTTATCAACATTTTTATTTTTATCATTATTCTCATTCTTCTTCTTATCTTTATCATTATCACCACTATTATTGTTATTGCTATTATCATGATTATTGTCATCCTTATCATCACAATTGTCATTATCATTACTATTATTGTTTTTTTCTCTTTGAACCCATTCATGCGCTTTCTAAATGAGAGGAAATTATCTCGCTCTCTATTTATACGGAAGCAAGCATAAGAAAACCAAAAACTACAGTATTCTCAGCATGACAAGGATGCTATGCAACTTGTTATTCATGCGATGTGTGACGTTTGCCTGCCCCCCTGCCCCCCTCCCCCCCCCCTCGAAAATAACATACTATCTCACTTGTTTTGTATCTGATCCTTCTCTTTAATTGGAATATCTATTTTTTTATTTATTTTTTTTTTGGGGGGGGGGCAACGTTCAGTGTACTTACTTTTGCATCTCCGTAACTATTTCTCTCTTTTTCTCCCCCCTCCTCATTTCTCTCTTTCTCTCTCTTTCTATCTCTCTTTCTCACAAGTGCACACATTCTATCACTCTCTTTTCCTTTTTTCCACTCTCCCCGCCCTCTCTCCGTGCATATGTCTGTCTGTCTATTTGTCTCTTTCTGGTTCTCTCTCTCTCACGCATACACATTCTCTCTCGCTCTCATTCCCTCTTCCCCCCTCCCCCACACACACATACACTTTCTCTCTCTCTCTCTCTCTCTCTCTCTCTCTCTCTCTCTCTCTCTCTCTCTCTCTCTCTCTCTCTCTCTCTCCTCTCTCTCTCTCTTCTGTCCTCCTCTCTCTCCTTCTCTCTCTCTCTCTCTCTCTCTCTCTCTCTCTCTCTCTCTCTCTCTCTCTCTCTCTCTCTCTCTCTCTCTCTTTCTCTTTCTCTCTCTCTCTCTCTCTCTCTATCTCTCTCTCTCTCTCTCTCCTTCCCTTCCTCTCTATTCAAGACTGAAAATATAAGAAATCTATAATTCAAATTAATATAGGAATGTCTAAGCCCACGCAGACACAGGCGGGCTCCGAGAAAAGAGAGAAAGAAAGAGAGCTTAACTCCCAAAACGGCTTCATACCAAAAAAGAAGAAGAAAAAAAAGAGATAAGAAAAAAAGAGAGATAAAAAAAAAGAATTAAGAAAAGACGACAAAGCTCTTTCTTATATTGATCTTCGAAAAAATAAAAAACTTTTCCAAAATACTTTCCCTGCGATGCCCCTTGCCCTTCTTATCCGTCAAGAACACCCAGAACTTTGAGCTTCGGAACTTCGCACAGAACTTCGCTAATGGTGATACTTTCCTGAGTCATGTTGGAAGTTTGACTCTTGCTCGCGACTGATGGTTTGGGTAAGACTTTAATACCGTACTTAGAGCTCATTAAGAACTACTGTATTGAGCCAGAGTGAACCTTAGTGTGTTTTCTCTCTCTCTCTCTTCTCTCTCTCTCTCTTGTTTTCTGTAGTTTGATTAATGGGTTTTTGCGTGTGTATATTTTTTATATTATTTTTTAAAAACCTTGCTTTGGGTAACAATGTTTTTTTTTTCTTTCTTTCTTTTTTTTAGACGTATAAAAAAAACAAAAAAAAAACATCAAGGTATTTATGCAACCGTTCCCAGTTTGGGTATGTGTATTTGCATGTTTGTGAAAAGTGAATATATACCTGTTCCTGTGTTTGTCTGTAATTTTGTAATTGTGTGTGTATTTCTTCTAATGTATCCATCATTGTATGTGGGTTTGGAAAAAAGAAAGCGTTACCAATAGAAGTGCAAAAAGAGGAAGGGTCACGAGGCGAATATATTAAAATGTGTATGAAGAACACAGAGTGGGTCTCAATTTGTATCTGTACTTGCTTGACATAAGCGTTGTACGCGGTCATGGCTGACATACATCAATGAATCAAAGATCATTATTACATTTAAATCTAACCCCCTTTTTTATTCATCCTCATTGCCATTATCATCATTCTTTACATTTAGGTCAAACACCCAACCTTCCAAATATGCTCCAGTGTTTAATCAGTGAGAAATTATGCGAAAGTCAGATTAATGCCGAAACGTAAGCGGAACCTGCAAATCTATTAAAGATTTTAATTTTGGGGGAAAAAAAATGACATTATTTATAACCTAAGCTTTTTGAAAAGTTACTGTGCTGGATAAATCCCCAACCAGTTTAGTTTCGATGATCCCTATTATATACGTGGATGTCTCTGTGTGTGTGCGCGTGTTTGTTTGTGTGAATATGTTTTTTTTGTGTGTTTGTGTGTTTATTTGTGTGTGTATGTGCGCGTGTGTGTGTTTGTGTGTGTGTTTGAGTGTTTATTTGTCTGTGTATGTGCGCGTGTGTGTGTGTGTGTTTGAGTGTTTGTGTGTGTATGTGTGTGAATGTGTCTGTGTGTGTATGCGATTGTGTGTGTGTGCGTGTGTGTGTGTATGTGTGTACGTGTGTGTGTGTGTGCACGGCTCCCCAATCTCTCCTGACCTGCATCCGTCCTGCACCGTTTCCGGGCCAAGCGGCCACTCCACGATCGATGAATATTTTAATCAGAAAGCGTTTCATTGCAACAGATAAGTCAAGTGATGAACGCTAACGAGGCGAATGATATGATTATTGGACACGGGAGACAAAAATGGCGCCATTGATTATTTTCTATCAATAAACTGCTGCAACATATTGGCATTAATTGTTTGCATTATCCCAATCCATTCCTCAGCGAGCGACAACGATCGAGCGATATTCCAAATCGTTAGTGCCAGATGCGTGGCACTGAGCTCGCCTGTGCTCGCCTCCGATAGTGCTTTGCCTTCTGCGTTCTCTGCTCTCTCTCTCTCTCTCGCTCTCGCTTTCTCTCTGTCTCTCTCTCTCTAAAGTGGACTGTGTAGGCGGAAGGAAAGAATCTTTAGCTTGCGGTTTGGGACCCGTGTAGGGGATTATGGTTGCTTCTGTTGGCTCTGATTTGATTTCGTGATCTCTCTGATTTATCGGATCTCTCTCTCCATCTCTCATCTCTCTCTCGCTCTCTCTCTAACATCTCTCTCTCTCTCTCCTCATCTCCTCTCTCTCTTCAATCTCTCTCTGGTAGATGTGTCTCTCTCTCTCTCTGATTCTCTCTCTCATCTCTACTTTTACTCTCTCTCTCATCTGACTCATCTCTCTCTAGATCTCTCTCTCAGATACTCTCTCTCTGTTCTCTCATCTTCTACAGCTCTCTCTCTCTCTCCTGTAGTCTCTCTCAGATATCTCTCTCTCGTCTCTCAGACTCTCTCTCCTCTCTCTCCATTAGTCATACATTTTTAACTCACAACACAACAACACAAACACAAAACAACAACACTTTAAACAATTCTCTCTATAACTAAAAAACTCTCTCCTCAACAGACTCTCTCTCTCTACATCTCGCTCTCTTACCTCTTAATCCGTCACAATCTACTCAACTCTCATTCTCGCTTTCTCTCAGTAAGTTCTCTACATCATCTCTCTCTAACAACTTAATAACACAAAAAACAATAAACAACCTCACACAACAACAAAAATTCAAACACTCAAAAAACAAAAAAATAATAAGCAACACAAAAACACTACATCTAGTAACACACAAACACTTATGACACACACATACAAATTATACAACCACACACACACACCAACACTCTCCACTCCTACATGTCTAAACTGCTCTCTATACTTCTCTCTCATACTCTACTCTCACTTCATCATGACTGTCTCTCACATTCTCTCGGCTCTCTCTCTCATCTCTCATCTCTCTACTCCTTCTTCTCTCCTCCAAAAACAAATAAACAAACTCTCATACAAAAACAAACACAAAACTCAAAAAAAAAAACAACTCTACATCAACTAAACACACAAAAACACAACAAACAACAAAACAACCAACACCACATCAACAACACAACTAAACTCACACTCACACAACACATATAACACACACAACAAACAAAGCTCAACACAACAAATTCAAACACTCCTCCCTTTCTCAAATCTACAAACTCTCTCTCTCTACTCTCTCTCTCTCTTGTCTCTCTGAAACTAGAATCTCTCATTGTCTCTCTCTCTCTGTCTCTCAGTCTCTTTCTCTACTCATTCTCTCTTCTCTCTCATCTCTCTCACATCTCCTCTCTTTCATCTCTCACTCTCTCTCATCTCTCTCTCTCTCTACTCTCGATCTCTCTCTCTTCCTCTCCTCCCTCCCTCCCTCCCTTTCTCTCTCTCTCTCTCTCTCTATATTAATCTCATCTCTCTCTCTCTTCTCTCTCTCGCTCTCTCTCTCTTCGTCTCCTTACCTCTCTTCTCAATCTCTCTCTCTCACTCACTCTCTTCTCTCTCACTAATCT
>NW_028234427.1:5522168-5525803 GCF_977035675.1 Penaeus japonicus | reverse complement strand
CCCTTCCATACCTCTCTTTTTTCCCCTCTCCAACACCTTTTTTTTCCCCTCACCATCCCCACCCCCTCCCTTTCCCCTCTCCTTTCTCCCTCTCCCCCCATACCCCCAATCCGTAATCTCCATTCCCCACCTCCTTTCACATGCCTCCCTTACCCGCCGCTTACCTCCACCCGTCCCCTCCCCTCTAACCTATCCTTATCCCCCTTCCCCCACACAACCACAATGCCCGATCATCTCCTTCTCCTCTTTCGGTCCTCCTTCTCCCTCTTTCCTACCTCCCATCACAACCCCTTCCATTCTCCCTCTCCATGTCTCCTCCCTTCCCCGTTCCCCCCTGTCAGCCTCCGTCCCCATCTCCCCATATACTTCCCTCCCCATCTTCTCCCATCCCCTCCCCCCCAAATACTCCTCCCCAAACTCCCAACCACCCTTCTTCCCCACCTTTTGCTTCCCCCCCCCACCCCACTTTTTCACCCTCCCCATCCCTCCCCCTCTCTCCCTCCTCTCTCTCCCTCTTCCACAAGCCTCCTCACCTCCTTCACCCGCCACTACCGACCACTTCCACCAATCCCCCCCCCCCCCGCTCTCCTTCCTTCCCCCTCCCCCTCCGCCCCCGCGCTCCCCGTAATTAACCCCCTCCCTAACCCACACCCATTGCCCCCTTCACCCCTGCATCCCCCCAAACCCAAACCCCCCCCCCGCCCCACACTTCATTAATGTATCCCCACCCCTAACCCCCACCCCCCAACACCCCCAGGCGCCACCCCCCCACCACCTCCGCCCACACTCATCAACTTCAAAGTGCATTATTATGCCTTGTGGTCTTTGGCCGTGACTCTTAGACTAGTCCTGATGAGGAAAATGATAACAAGTCGAGGCATACATCATTCTTATGCCTCCTTTCTCTCTCTCTCTCTAACTATATCTACGTATGTTATTTTCTTGACTCTTCTTCTTCTTCTCTATTCTATTTTCTTTTTTTTCTTTTACTAGTCTTATTCTCTTATTTTTCGAGATTCTTCTTCTGTCTAACTCGAGTTGGAATCCCGTGACATTATCATATTTTTTTTTTTTTTAAAAAAATTAAACCATTTTTCTTCGATCATCTATTTCTTATTTCTTCTCTCTCTCTCCACTTCCTGTAACTTAATTTTGGACTCGATATAAAAATATATATAATTATATATATTATATATATATATATATATATATATATATATATATTATATATGATACACATATATATTATAAATATCATATATATATATAATAAATATAATACTTTATATATATTATGCATATATATATAAATAATTAATAATACAAATATATAGAATATTATATAGGCGGACATAGTTGGGGGGGGGGTTATTATGTATATTACATATATTACTATATATACTGATCAATATATAATAGTACATATATATTAGATATATATATATATATATATATAATACTGAACTATAATTTATTCGCATATATATACATATATATACTACATAATATATCATATAATATATAATATATATATAGATATATAATATATATCATATTATATATATGTAACATATATATATGAGGTATATATATATAAATATATATACTATATATATATATGCATATATATATATTATATAACGTATATTATATTTCATATATATATAGTCATGATATATATATATATATATCTATACTATAATATATATGCTTATATATGCATATATATATATATATAATATATATATATAAGATACCCCTAGAATACCCCCCCCCCCAATTATATATATAATATATATATATGCATATATATATATATATATATATCATAAGATATTATATATATATATATACCTCTATATATTATATATATTAAAATTTATATATATATAATAATATGTATAACTAACGCGATATACATATATATATTCATAGATATATATAAATATATAATAGGTACAATATATATACCTATAGATATATTTATATATAAATAGGATATATATAGACATATATATATAAATACATTGTACATATAATACATAATATTTATATATATATATATAGATATATGGCTTCTAATATATATATATATATAATATTATAGATAATGTATATGTACATATATTCTAATATCAACTATTATATATATATTAAATATATATATATATTGATTTACTATAGATAGAATATATATATAAATTACTTTATAGTAATATATCATATATACTTATACTATATAATATGGACATGTAGCACAGAGTAACTATACTATTAACGAATGATAATACTATAACAACATATAGATAGATGAATAACGGCATGATGAATTAGTAGTCGTACATAAGAATCCCTTAGTAGCTCACAAGCGACACAAAAGTTGCCGACCTGCTTTCCCTTGGTTGGCAGCCTATGTCTGTTATGGCGCTGTTTTTATACCTTGCGTATCATCGTTTCTCCTCGCGATTTGTACTGTCTGTTCTGTTCCTGCGTTGCGGTCCTCTGTCTGCGTGTTTTTCCCATCGATCCTATCTCGTACAACATACACATATGCATCTACAGCCAGTACACACACACAACATCTAAATCACACACAACCCACACACACACACCAAAAACACAACACACACACTCACAACACACACACACACCACAACACACACACACACACTGCATATATATATATATAGTTATTATATGAAATATATATATGGTATTCTACAATATATATATATATATATATATGTGTGTGTGTGTGTGTAGAGAGAGAGAGAGAGAGAGAGACCAGTGAACATAATTAACCAATAATCATTCACTCTGACGCTGCATATATATCCATTTGTCAATGATTTACTAATCCTTCGTGCGAATCATCCAACCCCCACGAATACTTTCTCGATCAAACATCACCAATCAGCACAAACACACAAAAAGCATAGACGAAACAGCAATCCAACATGCAAGTGGTCCAAAAAAATAAAACAAAACAAAAGAAAGAAACGAAAGACACAGTCAACAATCAACGCATAGGATATTCATCTCCCAAAACTATGGCGCGTCCAGATGAGTCGTTGCGTAGTCGCGTCCGACGTGGGCCTTTCTAACATCTCTGATGACTCAAGCGGGTCCGGGGGTGGGCGCGTGGTGTGTGGTCGTGTGTGATTGGTTGTGTGTGTGTGTCAGCGCGTACGCATTTATTTGTACCCAGTCACCCCGGGAACCAAGAGGCGCGACGTGTAGTCGTTGTGCGCATTGTACATCTCCTCGAACCCCCCTGTACAACACGCCGCCCTTTCTTCTTTTTCCGTTTGTAAACACCCCGCTTTTTTATATCTTACGTACACACGCACTCTCGCGCACACACACTCACGCACACAAACACACACACAAGCCTCAGTCCTGGGCGTAAACACGTGGCTCTCGTCACGTACGCAGCACACAGGACACTCGCCCTTGTGAACACTCAAAACTTCGCAGGTATCGAGTGTGGGGCATTATGATGTCATGCACGAGTTTCATCCTTGGCTCTTCGGGGACAGGTTATGGGAACTGTGGAGGTCGCTTGCGTAATCTAGTGAAGGCCGTGTATGCACATGAAACGATTATAATCTAATCCAAATTTACATGTCTTGAAA
>NW_028234427.1:5510511-5513011 GCF_977035675.1 Penaeus japonicus | reverse complement strand
CCCCCTCCCCCCTCCCCCACGCGCCCCAACCCTACCCTTCCCCTTCCCCTTCCCCTCCCCATCCCTTATCCCTTATCCCTCCACCTCGAAATGACGTCGGGAATCGAGGTCACGTGTCAGCTATGACGTAATCCTCTCTTTTGCAAACCCAGGTCAGCTCTGTTGGAATGCCTCGTGCAGGTTCCAGCACTGACTGTGGATTGTTTTGAATGGAGAGAATGGATAAAGAAAGGAAAGTGGAGATAGAGGGGAAGATCGAGAGAGAGATTCTGATGATATTAATGAATAGGACAATTATAATGATAATAAAAATAATGATGATAATAAGAATGATGATAATGATGATAATAATTGTAATGATGAATATGATGATAATTGTAATGATGAATATGATGATGATAAAAATAATTATGGTAATGATCATAGTTATGAAAATAATGATAATGATAATTAGCAAATATGAGGATGAAAATAGTAATAATAATTGCGATGATGATAATGATAATGACCATTAACAATGTTTAGAAGTTGTATTATTGTTATTATAATGAAGTTGATAATAATCATAATAATAATAATAGTGATGATAATAATGATGAGGATAACAATGATGACATTGATGATGACGATGTTAATGATTATGATAATAATAATAATAATACACAAATGATAATGATGGTAATAATCACAATGACAATAATGATAATAATTGTAACAATGATGGTAGTATTGGTAATAATAATAATAAATATAACAGTATTAATGATGATACTAATAGTGATAATGATAACAATAATTCTAACAATAACAATATTATCAGTATTATGACAATAATACTGATAATAATAAGTAGTATTATGATTATGATAATATTGCTAATAATAATGAGGATAATTGATCATGAAACTGATAATGATAACGATAGTGATTAATGTAAATAACGATGAGAATAATATTTCCCAACATGATAACATCAGTACCTACAGCAATAACAATAATGATATTACAATAATTACAACAACAAAAATAAAGCAAAAAGCATTTGGAAAACTCCTAACCTTTCCTTTTGTCTCTATATCCCCGTCAGCTGACCGTCGGAGAAGCTGAGGTTGCACGGTCCAGGTTTCGCCGCTCAGTCGCACCTGCGTTTGATCCCTTTTCAGGTAGGTTAAAAAAAAAAAAAAAAAAAAAAAAAATAACGAAGGAAGCTGTGATTTCAGCTTTGTTGAGTTTCTGGCTGTTGGTGTGTCGGATTGCATTTTCTCTGTATTTTTTTTTTAAGTTCATGTATTTAGTTTTTTTCAGTAGTGTGTTTTGTCTTTTTTTTTTGGGGGGGGGGGTATCTTTTACCTATATTCTTATGATTGACTTTTGTCTTGGGTTTCATCACCTTAAATTATTTTTTGTATAGACATAAAATGTTACATATATGAAGGCTTATATGGCACATCTCTCTCTCTATATATATGTACAGTTATATTCACTCATGTTCATATATTCATATTCGAACGCACACATACATCCAGTCACAAATAATCCCATTTACACCCATGCACATGCAGACACATACACGTGCGTGTGTGTGTGTGTGTGCGTGTGTGTGTGTATGTGTGTGTGTGTGTGCGTGTGCGTGTGTATGTGTGTGTGTGTGTATGTGTGTGTGTGTGTGTGTGTATGTGTGTGTGTGTGTGTGTGTGTGTGTGTGTGTGTGTGTGTGTGTGTGTGTGTGTGTGTGCGTGTGTGTGTGTGTGTGTGTGTGTGTGTGTGTGTGTGTGTGTGTGCGTGAGTCTGTGTGTGTGTGTGTGTGCGTGAGTCTGTGTGTGTGTGTGTGTGTGTGTGCGCGCGCAGTCGTATGTATTGTCCCCTTCAGAGATGACATGTTATAGAAAAGTCACTCCTCAACCTAACAGAAAACGGGACCCCTTCCCACATTTCCCAACGAGCCCGCAGCTGATAATGAAGTAAAAAAAAAGGAGAAAACCGAATTCACTTCTGTGTCGTTCAGCGGGGAAGAAATACCGGATAACAGGTAATACTGGGAGTATTCACCTGGTTAATTTCTCCCACCGGTACGACAGCGGCAGAACGAGCGAGGAGCGGGAACAGTTTTGTGGCGGTTTACGCGCGGCCCGCACAGGAGGACGCCATATTAAAAGGCAATATTTTCAAACATGGAGGCTCCAAAGTGCGCCATAACCGCCGTTAACTGCGTACACCGCTGCCTGGCGTAGGAGGCTTTAATTTATTCATTTGTTAGTTACTCTAAAAAGCTAGTGTAAGCCGAAATCAGCAAGTGCACACCTATGTATACCGTATATATGCTTTCGGTGTAGGCAGGAAAATCTTAACCTTAAAATAGGCCTATAATATCATCCAGAGAGAGAAAAGGAAGAAGCTAAACAAAAAAAAGTCTGAAAGATAGACTGTTTCAAATTTTATCAATGTTGTCATGTCGATAGACGGATGTAACCTGCAATTCATTAGGGACTATAATTCAGTA
>NW_028234427.1:5458011-5460511 GCF_977035675.1 Penaeus japonicus | reverse complement strand
ATTTATATATATATATATACATATATATATATATGTATATATGTACACAACACACACACCACACACACACACACACACACACCACACACACACACACACACACACAATATATATATATATATATTTATATATATATATATATATATATATATATATATATATATATGTATATATGTGTGTGTGTGTGTGTGTGTGTGTGTGTGTGTGTGTGTGTGTGTCTGTGTACATACATATATTTATATGCATACACATATATATATGTGTGTGTGTGTGTGTGTGTGTGTGTGTTTATTCTCATTTCGTCTTAGAAAGAGGCAGAATTAAGAGAAAGGGTAGACATGACACGACAAGAATCTGAAACTAAACGCCCCCAAATTTCGTGTGGGTAAAATGCAAATTGAGAGAAGCAGAAAAGAAAAAACTTTCAAATCAGTAGGAAATGCGAATCTTCAAAAAAAAGAAAAAAAAAGTTTCATAGAGATCCTCTTAAAAGGAGAATGATATTAATTAAAGAAAGTCTTAAGAAAAATCTGAAATGCCCATGTGTAAGTATGCATGTGTATTTACAGGGAAATGTAGCTAACATCTTTCCTCGGGTTTCTGTGTGTTTGCAAGTATATTTTTGTGTGTTTTTTATGCTTGAGAAAAGGAGTAAGTGAATTAGTCTATGTGAGCAAGTTTTTTTGTTTGTTTTTTCGTGTGTGTGCAAGTATTTTTGTGTGTGTTTGTGTGTGTGTGAATGTGTTTGCCTTTGCTATTGCGTGTGTTTTTGTATGTCTGCTTGATTATTAACTTATACGAATATAGGAATGTTCGCGTGTAAACGTCTGTGAAGATAAATATGTTCTCCATGGTAAATATAGTCTTTACGTACTTAATATTTTTCAGCCACTTCATCATGTGTATTTGTAGATATAAATCAATCCCCGGGCAATGTGCGTGGGATTTATTCGTGGAATATTTAAGTAAAGACATCAATCATGTTAATAATGTTAACTATGGTATCTCATTAAGTGCCAGGGGGGATTTTGACGACAAAAGGATTGAGCACAACAAAGATGATGATAATAGCGATTCTGGTGAATAAGATGATAATGATAATGGTGATGGTAATGATAACAATCATGATTATAATAATAGAATCATTAGTAGTAATAACAACAGAATTAATAGTAATAATAATAACAACGATAATGATAATAGTAATAATGATAATTACATTCATATTAACAATGAAATATCAACATTAGCACCAATTGTAGAATGGTGATAATAGTGATGATAATATAGATAACTAAAATTGTAATAATGATAATGAGGATAATAATAACGCTATTCTAATAATGATGATAATGATAACAGTAATAACGTTCATGCTAATAGTGATGATAAAGAGAAAAAAATATATTGATGTTCATGATGATGATAATAGCAATAATAACATGAATGATAATGGTAATAATAGCAGTAGGATTTACAATAATAACAATAACAAAAAACAATAGCAATAATGACAGGAGTTATGATAATAAGGGTGATTATTATTATCCTTATAATAGATAATCATTACTATTTCAAGGATAGCAGAAGATAGTAATGGTATTAATGATGATAATAATAATGATATTAACAATAATAATAATAATGGTAATAATGATAATAATAACAATAATAATAATAATAATAATAATGATAATAATAATAATAATGATAATAACAATAATAATAATAATGGTAATAAAGATAATATTAACAATAATAGTAATAACAATAATGATATGGATGATGATGATAATCATCGTAATGACAATAATTCAAATAATTATGACACTGATAGTAAGTTTAATAACGAAAATAACAATGATAATGATAGCAATGATAATAATAATGACATTAATGATAGTGATAGCAATGATGATAATGTTGACAATAACGATGATGATTACGATAAACATATTGATAGGAATGATAATACCATTATTAATCATAACAGTAATAATAATGACCACAACAATGATAATCATTATAAAAATAATGATGATGATAATGATGCCAATAATGATGATAACAATAACAATCATGATAATAGTAATTATTATAGTAAAAATGATTATGATAAAAGTCATAATGGTAATTACAATATGCATAAAAGTGATGATAATTATTATAATCATGAGAAATGATGAAGATGATAATAATGATAATGATAATGACAATAATTTTATCAATGATAATAATGATAGATATGATAATGAGGATAATGACAACAACTACAAACTCAAATCAACAAAGAAACAACAATAATAATCAAAATAACATATATCAGATTCAAAAACAACAAGAGAGAAAGAAATATAAAATACCAAGAGCAACATAACGCCTCACTATATCCAGATCGCCTTTTGCAACATTGAAACCTTCTCATAAAATATTTTCTCAGCTGACTTGCTGATGCTGTTGCAAGCGGATACGATGTCTCTGTTTTCTGGCGTGGTGTGAC